>NC_136487.1:162045351-162277851 GCF_053919585.1 Euprymna scolopes | reverse complement strand
AAGAATCAGAGAATACATCTGTCTAGAAAAAATTCTTGAAACCAAACGGTTACCGACCAACCATGCTGTTCTTAAATCACTTAAAGCAAATGATGTTGAAATGTGGGTGCAATAAGATGAGGAAAATACTGATCAATATCCTGAAGGCAGTAATGGTGATGAAAATAGCGACAGCTCCCATTCTCTTGGCCCTAATGTAAATAACCAAGAACACTGATGAAGCAATATCATGGGAGGATACAGAAAAATCTATGGAGATGGTTATAAAATTTCTAGAAAAAAGTCCTTACTTTAGTGACAACTATGTTTTGCAAGCAATGTCACTCCGAAGAGATATAATCATAAAGAAGCTACAGAACCAAGAAATCGTAGATTTTCGTGATCGCTTACGGAATACAATGGCAGCGCCCAAGAGCTCAATCGATGAAAATAGAAACTGCAATAAGACTCATTCAATGAATAAATTTTTAAAAAAACTGTATTTTACATAAATGTATGATTTCTGTAGATGATAACTTAGGTAATAAATACCAAACCAGTAAGAGTAGATTTAATTTATTTTCAATGTTTTTGTTCCTGGTTATAATATTTAACAATTCTTACTTGCAATATATCGTAAACTCAACTTAATATATACTTGAACTATCATATAGCAATGAATTTCATTTACTATTTCTTAATTCTTAGAAAATTAAAGTTAACTGCAGCACATTTTTTTATCACGACACTTGAACAGCATCCTCTAATTTGAACGAAGCAAATGTTCAAATACTGTATATACATATATATATATATATATATATATATATATATATATATAAATGTAATTCTTGGTTCGTTCAAAGTTTATACAACCATATTTCTACATTACCAATTTAATTGAAATTTTCAGAAAATCTATCTGTAAAGTCAATGAATGTTTGCATGTTATTAAAATAATTTTACATTGCGAATTATAAAAATATTGATTAAAATATAAATATTTTTTGAAGTCGTTTCTGCAAGACTTGCCCGGTTTTATTTCTGGTAACTTCCGTTTCAACTACTCTCGAATTACAAGATAAGTAAAAAAAAAACTTACTCATGCAGAGAGTGATCCGTGCTGAAATAATAACGTTCTTATTTAAAAAGGCATTCTTAACATGGGGAAGGGAGGGTGTTTTGTACCTATTCTGTACTTTAACCTTACAATTGAATAAAAACATATCATAAAACTTTAATTAAACGTGGAAACACGATTTTAAAAAAAATAGCGCGGATCACTCTCTGCATTAGCACAAAAAAAAATAATAATCCCATATTTTAAAAATTTAAATTCATTTATGTACTTACCAATTTTTTAATTTTAAATTCCTTTATTTATGTTAAGGCTTTTCACTCATGAAACATTACGTTTTAATTGTTTAGTTTCTTTTCACGGCATTGTTTACATAAAAAAGTTTGTTTTAACTTTTTCTAAACTGTTTTATTTTTACGACATGCCTCAACGTATTATAAACACCCTAACCTCCCCATGTTAAAAAAAACACGCCCTTCCATAAACCTCGAAAGCCATTCTTAATATGGGGAGGTTGGGGGTGTTCATTCCTAAAGCCGTTTTAACATGGGGAAGTTAGGGTGTTTATAATATGCTGGGGCGAGTCGTAAAATTAACGAAGTTGCTATCTATTATTTATTGCAAAAATTGCTTGAAATTTATTTATTTGACAAACAAAAATTACATTTTAATACTCCTTGGGCGTTGAGTTCCATGGCGACCAGCAGAAAAAAAATAATAGTCGCTCCCTTAGTCTCCTACCCCACCCCGCGCGTAACATCTTTTATTTACTGACATTGCATGGAGAGGTTGAGGGTATTTATTCTGAAAGCCGTTCTTTCCATTTGTGGAGGTGGACCTAATGTAAAAAAATAAATAAATAAATAAATTTAAAAAAAAACTAAATCATTTATTGATAACTTCTCACTTTTACAAATATTTTCACGAAATTTCTGACACACCTAAAGGTGGACCTAATCTAAAAAAAACAAAAAAAAACAAGTTTTTTATGCGCACATAAGCAACTATTTTTTTCTTAACTTTTTTTTTTTACTTTTTTTATTTAAAAATTAGTAAATTTCAATGAATAGAATAATAAATCATTTATCATTAATATGTGTTTTTGGTTTTGTGTTGAATGAAACTTTTTTTTTTTCATTACAACAATAATGAACCAATCTTCCGGCATGTGTTTAAGGGTTACGAAATTATCAATAAACCGTTTAGTTACTAAGCCAACGTCAGTAAATAAAAAAAATGTTACGTGCGCATGCATTAGCCTTGACTAGGGAGGGGGCTAAGGGAGCGACCATTAAATAATTATGCTGGTCGCCATGGAACTCAACGCCCAAGGAGTATCCAAAGTGGCACTTATGCACTTATGTTATCGTGCTATTTTTTAAAATAGTATTTTCATGTTAAATTCAAATTTTACAATATCTTTTTATTTTATTATTTTATCGGTCGGTTTCTAATGTGAGGAAAATATAGCCCCCCCCCCCAACCCCCAAAAAAGGGATACTCTGGATAATAAGAAAACATTAAAATTGTCTCAGTCTCGAAAGATTTCTCGTCTACTGAACGAGGAAAAAAACTGAAGTGTAGTTCACCTTCTGTTTCTCTCCCCCCTCTCTCTTCCTCTCTTAATATCTCTCTCTATCCATCCCCCTTTCCCTCTCTCAATCTATCTTTCTCTCTATATCACCCTCTCCATCTCTCTTTGAGCCCCTTTCTCTCTCTAACTCCCTCTATCTCTCTCCTTTCCTCTGTCTCATCCCTCTCTGTTTCTAACTCTCCCCCTCTCTCTGTTTATCTATCAATCCCTTTATCTCTCTATCTCCTTCTCTTTCTCTATTTTCCTCTCACTTTCTCTTTTCTATCTATATATCTTCCTCTCTATCTGTCCATCTCTAATCCCTCATCCTATTTTAGTCTCCTAAATTAATTACAGTGAATAAGGCATTGTCAAAACATGGATAAATCCTATTTTAGTCACCTAATTTACTGACTGTGAGAATAGAAGTTATTTGGAAATTACTGCTACCTTGAACAGCACCAGAAGTAACTGGTAAAACCTTCCAAATTAAATTGATTTTGGCAGCCATTTAATACAAAATCACATAGTCTTAGCCCTTGCTGCATGAGGAATACCTGCGACCTTGCTGCCAAGTAGAAGAATTATTTATTCTACTTTAAAACATTCAATTTTTCAAAAATCTCATGTTTGACATCTCCAAAACATCCAATATGGGGAAAAATATTGCAGAAATGCAAACTTATTGTTTAGGATGAATGCACAATGGTACGCAAAAAATCACTTGAGGCTCTTGGTCGATCCTTGCAAGATTTGCGTGGCAATGTCAAACCATTTGGGAATGCAGTAATATTGCTTGCAGAAGATTTCAGACAAATGTTACCTGTTATTCTTCAATCAACACCAGCAGATGAAATAAATGCTTGCCTCAAATACTCTACTTTTTTGTTCCATGTGAAGACATTAAACTTAACTCAAAATATGAATGTCCAGTTGCAGACTGTTTGATCCGCACAAAAACTTTTGCATCACTTGTGGGAAATTGGGTACAAAAAAGTGCCAGCTGATCAGAGTTAAGGGCGAAATTCTTTGACTTTTTAACTTCTGTAATTTCTGTAATTTTATTTCATCAAAAGAATAGTTAGTTAATTTTATTGTCATTTGCAATAACCATCAACAAATCACAGGGAACAATCTTTACAATTGTGGGTCTTACAGTTACACACTGACTGTTTTTTCACATGGACAATTTATGTTACGTGTTCAAGAGTCACTAAACTAGAAAATCTCTATATCAGCTAAGAAAATGGAACAACAAAAACTGTGTACCCATGCAAAATGGAAAATTAAACCTATAAGAAACATGCTTTTTCTCATTTTGGAACTTTTTCCATTGCGCCAATTTGAGCCACAGCAATGCGTGGCAGGGTACAGCTAGTATATATATATATATATATATATATATATATATATATATATATATATATTGATATAAAATAAGATTATTAGAAAAATTGATGAAAAAATAAAAGATGCAATTAAACAAGTGAATTCTGTTATGTTTAACAATGTTTGCATAAATGAAATAATGCTACCATACACGCAATATATATATATATATATATATACTAGCAAAAGCACCCGTCGTTGACTGGGTTCAAAAACAGTCTACAGAAAATGTACTCTGATTTATGAAAATATGATAGGTTATGAAAAGGAAGGGTTGTAAAGAGATAGCTTCGAATTTGAAGGTATCAAAACCAAAGCAATATATGATGAAAGTAAAAATAAAATAGATAAACTCCATAATTTATTATACCATACCTGTTCACACTGAAACACTTATCACAATATTCTGTGGATCTATATTAAAAAACCTTGTTAAACTTTGTGACATATTTCCATTCTATGGAGGTTAGGTGCGAACAAACACCCCATAATTTTATTATGCCATATTTCTTCAAACTGAAACATAATTATCAAAGTATACTTACACAGATAGATATGAAAAGTCTTTATTAAATTTTGTGCCTATTCCCATTCTATGGAGGCCAGGCGCGAATGCAGACCCCACAATTTTATTATACCATCCCTATTTAAGTTAAAACATATTATCAAAGTATTATTATGTACATCTATATCAAAAACACTTGTAAACGTTTTTTTTTTTAATTTATTATTTCCATACTTTGTGAACCAGGCGCGAATGCAGACCCCACAATTTTAATGAACCATCGTTCTGCCAGATCAAACATACACATTCCTATGTCTCGATACATCTATCATTACATGTAATCAGTTTTTTAAAATAGTCAACCATATAGGAGCCTATTCGTGACCAGGTGTTGGGATGAAGGCAACCTTTCTAGGAGAAGCAAATCTCTGATTAAAAAAAACATAAAGCGGGAGACCAGTACCCGCATTAAGCTGGTCTGCAGTTTAACATGTTGCTGGCTATTTTGGTCTTGCTTGTTGCTGGATCTCAACATTTTGAACCAAGGGAGAGACTTAGCTGTCGTACAAAGCTAAGACTCTGTAATATCATCTGTGTATAGATACTCCCTCAGGCATTTGTCTATAAAAATGGTCCTGTGGCGATGGAAAAGTTGTGACGCATGGGGGCTTGAAATGCTGGAAAGTATGTAATAATTGATCTCAATGACCATCTTCAGTGTCATACCTGTTTGAGCGTGTGAATTCACCGGTATGACTAAAAAAAAGAAGTCATTTTTGGGCTTATGGATTTTAAGTGTCCGAGGGAGTGGCACTCGTCTGACAAGACGTTGCAATCATTATGTATGTATGTATTATGTGTATATGTATATATAGATATATTGTACTAATAACTATGATAATAGTAAAGGTATTAAAAGAAATAGTTTAATAGTGAGAATAATTGAAATAGTCATATTTGAATGAAATAAAGATATAATAAAATTAATAATAAAATATGAATAGTAAGATGTACATATAATGGTAGCATCCTCATTAGTATCACTATTAGTCCTAGTAAAAATAACAGTAATAATAATGGCAAGAATGTTAATGATGAGATCGTATAATGTAAAATTATAATAATATGAATGCTATGTGATTAGGAGTTATAATAATTATATATAATCTATTTTTTAAAAAAAACGATTTATTAGTCAACTAGCGGGGGGTACCCGGCGTTTCCCAGGTGTTTAGAGGTGTGTGTGCTCGGGCGGGTTTAATCAAAACATAAGAATAAGCAAAGTAAGTATTTTTTAAAAAAAAAACACAAAAAAAAAAACTAACGATGTTAAATGTAAAAATGGGGAAAACAAAAAAAGAAAACGCAAAAAAGAAAACAGAAAAACGAACGTTAAAACCTCTTTAAAAAATCTTAAAAATAAAAACAAAAAAAACACGTGAAAATGGCTTAAATTACACCGGGGGGGTACCTGGCGTTTCCCGTGTGTTTTTGGGTATGTGTGGTCGGGCTGGGGATGAGGAGGTGTTAATGAAAACCTAAGAATAAGCGAAGTAAAAAAAAAACAAAAAACAGAAGAACGAACGTGAAAAATAAAAAACCCCAAAAAAGACATGTGAAAAATGGCTTAAATAACTCTGCTTCAATATTAAAATTTAAAAAATCGAAAAGAAAAAAACATCTCACACCACGATTCGAACCCAAAACCTTTCGATAATGAGGCCGCGCTCTAAGCAACTGGGCTAAGACAACGCTGCCGAAATTGTGTTGGTTTTCAAATATTTAAAGTAAATCAGGTTACGACGTCATATGACGCATGCGTAGAAGTGAACTCGTCATGAGAGGACGGTTTTTGCTGACCCCATTATAGAAAACTACTGATTTCATGTTGAATGAATTAACGTTTTTAGCCAATTTTTCAATATTTGTCTGGCGAAGGTTGGAAGTTTAAAATGATACCGATCTGGCGAAAATCCGTGACCCGTGTGGAAAGTTTTTGCGAGACATACAAACACACATACATACATACATTTTCGCTTTTATATATATAGACTAGCGGGGGTACCGGCGTTGCCCGGGTGTTTGTAGCTGTGCGTATGGGGGGGGGGTAAATAATAACCCTGAAACGATGTTAAAAAAATCGGAAAAACCAAAAAAAAAAAACAGTGAAAAAAAAAAAACGCTGCCTGTATAGGGGGGGGGGAAGTAAACTAAAGAATAAGCGAATTAAAAAAAAAAAGAAACGTTGCCCGGGTTTTTAAAGATGTAAAAAAAAAAATAGTTTTGGTTGTGAGGCTGGATTGAACCTGGGAGCCTTGACGTGGAGGTGAAACAAACTCCAACCACTTAACTGTCTAGGCCAAGAGTAAGAGGAATTGATTATAGTGTTAAAATATGGCTTATAAAGCGAGTGAAAGAGGTTTGATTGACAGATAGCCACTAAATGAGGTCATCGCAGGAGCGTTACGAGATGACGTAGCAGTATTTTATTTAATGCGTGACAGCTTTTTGGGGTTTATTTACTTTGTTTCAATGTGGTGCAGTTTTCGCTTCCCCAAGATGATGGTGGAGGGGGGGACCCGGCTCACCAAATGAAAGGGGATTAGCAATTGTTTGATATAAGGAGTTTAGCCCCACATTGATCAAAGCTGATTGGTTCTGGACGGATGCCGAGAAGATACTGTTAGCTTGGAATTAGTTTCGTTTTTTATACGAAAAAGCAAAATCAACACGTGAGAAGCCAAAATAGCAATAATTTTGTAAAAGTCGACGTAAATAAATCTAGAGACGACCCACGTTCCCAAATCCTAGATATTATTATATAGGGGGTATATAAACAGTTTTAAGCGATAGTAACGACCCCGGGAGCGTGTGCGAAAGAAGCCTTTGCGGGACATACACAAAATGGTCACACACATTTTGCCTTGTATATATATATAGACTAGCGAGGGGTACCCGGCGTTGCCCGGGTGTTTGTAGGTGTGTGTGAAAAAAAACGCGCAGTTGGAAAATAGTAAAGTATGAAAAAAAAAAAACAGGTGCTCGTTTTTGATTGACGTGACGGCGATAGGTATTCAGCAGTCAGCATTTTGTGCAGGACAGTTTTGAATGAGGTCAATAAATCGGTTTGTTTGTTTTCAAAAACCCGCTCCCCCGTCTGATATGACGTAGTCGACAAACGTTCACTGGCTCTGGGCCTGTTATTAGTCGAGTTTCGCTTTTTGTTTATACCGAAAACCGAATGTAACGCGTGCCCATGCGGGAAATGTCGAATAATTAACGTTTGAAAGTCAATAAAATTAAATAGACAGGCGAGCTCCGTGGTTAAGTGTGAAATATTACAATTTATAGATGATATAAAAAGTTTTAAGAAGTTGTGAACCGAGCGAGCCCTTCTCTGAAAGAAGCCTTTTGTGGACATCGAGGAAAAGCGTATATACATACATACATACATACATACATTTTCGCTTTTATATATATAAATTAATAGATTAATGTTTCAGTAGTGGCTAAGTGATTTCAAAATTGCTAGATTTGTATTGTGCCTTATGTTTGCATTGGAGAATCAGCTCGCTTTTAATATTGATTACATTCTTATAAATAGTGATCGTTTTTTTTGTTTGTTTGTTTGTTTTTTTCCGGACAACTCCCATGACAACTCCCATTGACAACCCGACCTACAACGACATCCCTAATAATTCATTCAGTTCTTACCCTGACCATAACAACTATAGAATCCACAACACCAGCAACAGTAACCAGATTGCACCTAAAACATACACATACTTCCATTTTAATAAAGCTAAGAATTTCTAACCATGCCTCATCATTTAATAATATAAACGGAAATAGTAACTGGGAAACTTCTTTAACTACTCTTATAAAAAAAAAAAAAAAGATCTAAGAATATTCTTTTCTCAATTAAGCGGGATATTATCAGTAAATCCCAATCATATACCCCTGGCTCCAAATTTTGTAACCTGTGCTTATCTGAAGCAGTTAGGATAATAACTTTTCCTCAATGCAAGAATGTAATAAATGCATTATACAATGAATTATTGTATAATTTTTTCATACAAACATTATTGGCTACATATGTGCATACATGCTTAAGCTGTGATTTTATTTTAAATCCAGCATCATCAGATCTCTAGACTCACTGGTTTCAAATGCGAATCACACAACACACACGCACACACACACACACACACACACACACACACACACACACACACACACAAAGAATGAAATTGTGTAAGGTTAAGGAGAGAGAACACACGGATGGACACACACACGAACACACACACATACATGCATGTGTGTGTGTGTGTGTGTGTGTGTGTGTGTGTGTGTGTGTGTGTGTGTGTGTGTGTGTGTGTGTGTGTGTTTTACACGAACTATTTTATTAAAAACTTTACACCGATCTGGTCATGTAGGATTTCGGGTAGAACTCACCTGCTAGAAGCATCGATTCTTCAGCATCATCTGGTAGACATACATACGGCATTTCTTTTTATTCTATTTTTTTACATAGGCATCACCACTTATCAAGGCCAAGAGGCCACTCGAGGATGAGGGTTAAAGAGTGTACAGTAGAAATTGGACAATATAGTAACCGTTAGTAATGGAGATTCGGTAAATTTGTTAACTTATATGGAACGGCTCATCAAAAACTTGTTTACGTTAGACTTGAAGACAACCATATTGTAGTCAGCTGGAAAGCAGAAAAACGGAAGACATTCCATAGACGTGCAGTTCTAAGAAACAAGTTTTGCTCATGGAATCTACGCTTAGGTTTAGGCACAGATAAAGAGTGGGGGAAATTAGTGATATTATTTTATGCTAGATGGGTGTTTCTTTTGAAAGTTTGGCGATGGGGGATCATAGAATGGAGATCAGCCGAGCACCTGCCATGAAAATAAAGATAAAGCAGAGACAAACTCGCAACATCTCTTCTGTGAGAAAGCGGTCGCATACATTCGCAATTTACAACTTTTTAAACTATAAAAATTTTTAGCTCCAAAATTAACTGCATCGGCCGGGAATCGAACCCGGGCCGCCCGCGTGGCAGGCGAGCATTCTACCACTGAACCACCGATGCGCTACACGAAAAAAAAACAACAGAACAAATTTTATATGAAGAGTAGAGAAAACGCTTGGGAATAAATAATGTTGAGGTATATGTTATCATTAAATGGGTCAATTTACAACTTCTTAACACACGAAATACCAAGTGAATTCCCATATGGCGATATAAATGCATAAGTCATAAAACGAAAGGAAAAGGATAGGACTAGAAAAGGTGGGGGAGGAGAAGCCGTCTGAAGCAAGTACTCGTGTCACAAGTTTCTTATCAAAATTGCTGTGTTTTTTAGTGTTTTCTTTTCCTTCTTGACGTGCGTTCGTTGCTTGTTTCCAAATTCAAAATGGATATTTTTATGTTACCAGTTTTGTATTTATAAGATTAGGATTTATTCATTTGACTACTTATCACCCCTACTATTATTAGTACGTTATATATTTACATTCTTAAAGCTGAATGTGTGTGTGTGTGTGTGTGTGTGTGTGTGTGTGTGTGTGTGTGTGTGTGTGTGTGTGTGTGTGTGTGTGTGTGTGTGTGTGTGTGTGTGTGTGTGTGTGTGTGTGTGTGTGTGTGGTCACGAATAGGCTCCTATATGGTTGACTATTTTAAACTCACTCAATATATGTTACTGTGACATAGGCTGACATATTCGGTGAGTTTATAGCAGTACTTTGTATAATTTTTTAGTTTGAACTCATTTCCCCAAACTTATCGTATTCAACAACGAGCACGCTGCTATTTTTCTTTTTCAAATATATCGATAACACTGTATGATTTTCGAAAGATTCAACGTTTTAAAGTGAGTAATAAAACCACTAAAAACATTTGCAGGTAGGTAGAGGACTCGTAAAAATCAATTGATTTCATTACGTAAAAAAAAAAAATGGCTGTCTAGAAGCGTGCCGGCGCTTTGTAAACACTGGTTTTTGAAAGATAAAAAATAATATTTCTATTACTTTTTATACAACTTGAATAGTTTATTTTGGAAGTATAATCCATCAAGAAAATAAACAAACCACCTTTAAATGAGAAATTACGATTTCTTTTATATGTTATTCACAGTTTCGTGTTGGGGGTGTCAAAAATTCCCCAAAAATTCTGATACACCTAATGAATCTCACAGGTAAAGAATTCGTTTTTATAACAGGAATAGGCTAGCCAAATTAATTAAGAATAGGAAACTAGATCTAATATCTGTAACATGTCTTCTTCTTGAGATTAAAGGGTGGTGTTTGATAATGTGGTCGTTGTTTAATAGTATTCTTCTTCTTCTTCTTCTCCTTCTTCTTTTTCTTCTTCTCCTTCTCCTTTTTCTTCTTCTTTTTCTTTTTCTTCTTCTTTTGTTTCTTCTTCTTCCTCTTTTTTATCTTCTTCTTCTCCTTTTTTCTTCTTCTTTTTATCTTCTCCTTTCCCTTCTTTTTTCTTCTTCTTCTTCTTTGTATAAATATTTTGACCCCTTTCTTTACTTAAAAATTCACCAAAAATCAAGAAAATAACCAATTTTCTTGGCCTTCGGCTCAAGATCAAAGTGTAGTATCTGTTCTTTAGATCCACACTTCAATTTCTTGTTCTCTGTCAGTGGAGGAGAAATCCTTCACGACTGAGACACTTTTTATTGTTGTTCCTTTTCTCCACATTAGAAAACGACCCTGGTGTCTAACTCTGTCCCGTGGGGAGGCATTGTAAATAGAAAATAATCAATTTTGATGAATTTTTTTGTTTTAATTTTCTTCCTTTGAAGATTGTAACACTGGGTATGGGGCAGCCAAACCAGCTACCAACATTGCCCTGTTTTTTATTGAAACCAACCGAGAGCTCTTTTTAGTATCCTCGTTGTTCCCTTAAGTGCAATTGTCTGGATCTCTTTTGCACTTGATTCACCAGGAATATTAGTTAGGTAGGATTACGGGCTTTTCTTCATAAGCCCTGTGGCACCTATATTAACTGGTATGATTGATATCTCACTAAGATTCCAGTTTCTTTTCATATCAGGCATATCAAATTATGATCACGGAATATAATGAACCTATCATTTTTATTTGAATTTTAATCGAAATGCATTATTTTGTTTAAACAAAAATACCTTTATTAACGTTAAGAGAGAGTAATGGAGAGTAGATAATGCATGTGGATGCGTTATCGGCAGCTCCAGTAACTCTCACTTCTTTTTTGTCCTTCAGTCCCCATTTCCAATGAGTGATTTTTCTGACAAAGGGTGAAGAAAAAGCTGCTTTCTAGGTCGGTAGTACTTTCTAAACAGTAACCTGAGATGTCGGAAAATTTCTGTTTCTATGTCTATCCTTGTGGTCATGTCACTAGTAAGGGTGCTGGAGGTAAACGTTTCATCTGGGCTGACGTTCTCCGCCTGATAGTCAGGGACCCGAACCTTGGATTAACCACTAAGGAGGCTGTCCTATCAACAGGTGCAAAGTACCGGGGCTGCTGTATTGCTATTTGGTGAATGGATTCTGGACCATACAGTAGTTTCTGGTAGGGCCTCTCGATGCCATACTAGTGGGTAATTGTTACGGCTTTACCTTATCATGTGCCACAAAAAAAAAAAAAAAATTTCTTGTCTTTTTCTCTTATTTTCCCTCTCTGTCCTGCTCCAACCAAGTCTACCGACCTGCTCCACAAACCCCAAAACCTCCATCATGACAAATCTCCAAAAAAGAAACATGAATAAACCTAGAACCCCATCCACCAACGTAGACCCCTACTACCAAGTCTCCTTCTCCAACATCAGGGGTCTATGTTCCAACCTTCCAGAGGTTGAAATACAATTACAGGAGATGAAACCGAACATAATCTTTCTCAGTGAAACTGGCATAGGGCCAACCACTTCTCTAGACGAATTCATAATTAAAGGATACTCTAACTTAACATCTAAATCTGACCCCCAAGATCGCCATGGGCATGGAATATGTGCCTACATCAAAGATGGCTTTCCATGTGGTAGGGATATCTCCAGAGAAGACCCTAATTTACCTTATATGTGCTTTCGGGCTGCACTAGCTTACACCACTGCATTTATATTTGCCCTCTATTGTGGGGTTACTATCTTTAAGAACATATCTGAGAAAATTGACCACATCCTGTCTGCTCATCCTTCAGATACCATTCACATTTGCGGTGACTTCAATGCCCATAATGTGGAATGGCTGACCCACTCAAATAAAACCGATAACGAGGGGAGGTTTTGTCATGATTTTGCCATTGCCTATGACCTCACTCAGATGGTTCAGGCACCCACCCGTGTGCCCGATACACCCGGTCAATATGCAAGCCTTTTCCTCACAACTTCCCCTGTGTTCACGTTCCGTTCTATCTGCTCTGGGATCCTCTGACCACTCTGTTGTAGCAGTTAAGATAAAAATGAAATTTAATAAGTCTTCAGACGTACCTCTCCACCGTACTGTATATCGATACTCTATGGCTGACTGGGATAGCTTCCGTACATTCATATCTGACCTACCTCTGCATTCCATGTTTAAAAAGAATGTGTCCTCTATAGTATCAGACCTGACCGAATGGTTAATTGTAGGCATAGACCGATTCATACCATCTAAAAAATTCCAACAAAAACCTAACAGCCAGCCATGGTCCTCCCCTGAATGTGCTGCTGCCACTGCGCACAGAAATCACTTTTTCCATAGCTACCAACGTAATAGATGTACTGAGACTAAAACTGCTTTCACGAACGCCAGCAACCACTGTAAAAGAGTAATAAAAAATGCAAGAGAGCTATATGCTCAGTCTGTTAAATCCAAAGTAGCTGAGCAGCGGCTTGGTTCCCGCCAGTTCTGGCAAATAGCAAACAGGATCTTGAACAGAAGTGTGCGTTCTATCCCAATTATCATCAATGGACCTGAGGTCATCTCGTCAACATCAGACAGGGCCAGACTATTTGCCAAGAACTTTACAGCTAATTTTACCCTATGCGACAATGACCATCCACTCCCTGTATTTCCTCCTATAACAGACAACACGCTATGCAACATACAAATATCTGTGTGTGAGGTCACCAAGCTAATCAAGAACCTTGATTCCAGTAAAGCGACTGGTCCTGACGGCATTCCAGTTATAGTGCTGAAAAAGCTCCAACCAGAACTTGCCCCCATACTTACAAAACTGTTTAAGTGTTGCCTTAAGGAGAAGTGCTTTCCAACACCCTGGAAAACCTCCTCAGTATGCCCTGTATTTAAGAATTCAAGTGAAAAGTCATCTTCCTCTCAGTACCGACCAATACGTCTCCTGTGTGTCATGAGTAAATTGTTGGAATCCATATTAAATAAAGAAGTAGTCAACCACCTCAACAGAAACAACCTTCTTAGTGACATGCAATATGGTTTCCGCTCTGCAAGATCTACCGCAGATGTGCTAACGGTTATATCACATAGGATTAGTGAAAGGTTTCCTTTCTAGGGCAATTGCTCTTGACATATCGAAGGCCTTCGATAAGGTATGGCATAAGGGCCTACTTCACAAGATTTCCAGCTACAGTATTACTGGAAATGTCTTCTCAATTATTAAATCATTTCTCTCCGATAGGTTCATAAGAGTAGTGGTTGATGGGCAGAAATCAGAGGCCCACAGTATTAATGCTGGAGTCCCCCAGGGATCCATCCTGGGCCCAACTCTCTTCCTGATCTACATCAATGATCTCCCAGAACACATACTTAAATCATTCGTTGACATCTATGCTGATGACATGACCATCTATGGCAACACATCAAAGGCCGTAAATGACAAAGTTCTCTCTAATTCTCTCTCCTCTGATCTTGAGCACGAGGTACAATGGCGGAAGAGGTGGCTGGTCACTTTTAATGCATCCAAAACCAAGCTTCTATCTTTACATCATCAACACTCTGATCCCCATCTGGCATCAATTGAAAAGGATGGCTCTCGTCTTGTAGTGGCTCCATGTTCTGACAAGCTTCTGGGTTTGACCTTTACTCTTGATCTGAAATGAAACACGTACATCAAATCTGTTGCCAGGGACGCTGGGAAAATGGTGGGATCCTTCTACCGCTCCAGAAGATATCTCATTACTGATGCAATTCTCTATCTGTATAAAAGCCAAGTACGTCCAAGGATGGAATACTGCTGCCACATCTTGGCAGGAGTCGCTAAAAACAGCCTATCCTGCTTTGACAGAGTACAAAATAGACTTCGTGGTTTAGTGAGGAATGCCCTTTTCTCTTCCCTGCAACCGCTCTCCCACAGAAGAGACGTTGCAAGCCTGTCTTTGTTTTATCGCTATTTCCATGGCAGGTGCTCGTCTGACTCCAATCCCTTGTCCCCCCCTTGCCAATCTTTCACGAGAAACATCCGTCTGGCTGAAACTACTGTCAACAATTTTCCCCACTCTTTATCTGTGCCTAAATCCAAACGTAGATTCCATGAGCAAAGCTTCTTTCTTAGAACTGCATGACAGTGGAACTCTCTGCCGTTTGCCTGTTTCCCACCTGACTACAACTTGGACGTCTTCAAGTCCAACATAAACAAACTCCTGACAAACCGCCCCCTTAAGTAAGACACTCTATCAAAACCCCCAATACTAATGATTAATACAATGCTATCTCATTGATTACTGTACACGCAATAACCCTTATCCCTGAGTGGCCTTCGGGCCTTGATAAGTGGTGAATTCCATGTAAAAAAAAAAAAAAAAGTTATGATTTTCAGTAATAAAAAAATGAATAAATTTTTTTTTGCTTTTTTTTTGTGAAAATAAAGCATCGTAAATTATAATATTTTTTTTTTCAGGAAAATTACGAAAAAAGCCACTATAGTGACTCAAGCACAGAGTCACTATTTTATAAGGGTGTGAGTCAGTGTTCACTAATTCGCAATCAAGATCTACCAGTTTATAAGACCGAGGTTGCAGGTGAAGGAATCTCAAGAAGTCGAGAGTAGTAGAGTATCCATGGGATCGTAAAAACTAAATTTAACGTAATCTCTGATTTGCAAAAGGCTTCCATTAAACCAAATCCTCAAACATATAAAAGAAAAAATATGTGAATAACTTCGGAAAAATGACGACACTTGACAAATAACTCGAGATCGTTGTATTGAAATAAAATAACTACATTTATTTATGAGTTTAAGAAAAATTAATTCAAATCGTATCAACGTTAAGGTTTTTGCAACGAGTGTTCGTTAGGGAGGCTTAGCTAAATCAGTTAACTGTTAGCTAAATGAGTTAGCTAAATGAGTTAGCTAAATGAGTTAGTTAAATGAGTTAGTTAAATGAGTTAGTTAAAAGTAGTTAGCTAAATGAGTTAGCTAAAAAGTTAGCTAAATGAGTTAGTTAAATGAGTTAGCTAAAGGAGTTAGCTAAATGAGTTAGCTAAATTAGTTAGTTAAACGTAGTTAGCTACGTGAGTTAGCTAAATGAATTAGTTTAAAGTAGTTAGCTAAATGAGTTAGTTAAATGAGTTAGCTAAATGAGTTAGCTAAATGAGTTAGTTAAAAGTAGTTTGCTAAATGAGTTAGCTAAATGAGTTAGTTAAAAGTAGTTAGCTAAATGAGTTAGTTAAATGAGTTAGCTAAATGAGTTAGTTAAAAGTAGTTTGCTAAATGAGTTAGTTAAAAGTAGTTAGCTAAATGAGCTAGTTAAATGAGTTAGCTAAATGTGTTAGTTAAATGAGTTTGTTAAAAGTAGTTAGCTAAATGAGTTAGCTAAATAAGTAAGTTTAATGGGTTAGTTAAAAGTAGTTAGCTAAATGAGTTAGTTAAATGAGTTAGTAAAAGTAGTTAGCTAAATGAGTTAGCTAAATGAGTTAGTTAAAAGTAGTTAGCTAAATGAGTTTGTTAAAAGTAGTTAGCTATATGAGTTAGTTAAATGAGTTAGCTAAATGAGTTAGTTAAAAGTAGTTAGCTAAATGAGTTAGTTAAATGAGTTAACTAAATGAGTTAGTTAAAAGTAGTTAGCTAAATGAGTTAGTTAAATGAGTTAGCTAAATGAGTTAGTTAAATGAGTTACCCAAATGAGTTAGCTAAATGAGTTAGTTAAAAGTAGTTAGCTAAATGAGTTAGTTAAATGAGCTAGCTAAATAAGTTAGTTAAAAGTAGTTAGCTAAATGAGTTAGCTAAATGAGTTAGTTAAAAATAGTTAGCTAAATGAGTTAGCTAAATGAGTTAGTTTAAAGTAGTTAGCTAAATGAGTTAGTTAAATGAGTTAGTTAAATGAGTTAGTTAAAATTAGTTAGCTAAATGAGTTAGCTAAATGAGTTAGTTAAAACTAGTTAGCTAAATGAGTTAGCTAAATGAGTTAGCTAAATCAGTTAGTTAAATGAGTTAGTTAAATGAGTTCGTTAAATGAGTTAGCTAAATGAGTTAGCTAAAAGTAGTTAGCTAAAAGTAGTTAGCTAAATGAGTGAAAAATGGCATGAAGTTTAATATTACTGATTTTTATGAACCGAAGGACACACGCAGTTATTTTTTGGAGGAAAAAAAAAAGTCATTAAACCATGTAAACGTCATGCATGCACGTAAGAAAACAGTAGTTTGAAATAGTATTGGTAAAAAGAAGAAATAATTCTCGTTCGCTGTGGTAATTTTTCAGGATGTGAATTTAAGGTTCATTTGCTTGGCGCGCAAATTCAAGACAGAGAATTTTAGCGCATTCCAAGGCGGAGTTACTTTTGCTCCAGTCTCGGAGAAAATAAGAGAAGAAACTGGAATAAAACTAAACTGAACTTATTTGATTTTCGCAAGCAAAACCTTATATACAAGTGTTCTGCGCATGGAGCCCAATGTAGTTCCTTATCGTGTGTGTGCGGTTGGGCAAATTACAACATTGTATTCCTGCGCGTTCTGATATCCATCGGCGTTGAAACGGTGATTGCTATGAAAATGTCTCTGCCGAAGATTTGTTCTGGTCATATGTAGCGGTCGCTACACTCCTAAAGTCTGTATTAATGAAATCGATATAACTTGAAGAAAAATAGATTTCTCAAACTACAGATATTATGATTAAATAAAGCATTACTTATTTAATATTTTCACACAAAAAAATTATAATTGCAAAAAATATTTCCTGTTTTTTTTTAAGCTTATATTTTTAACCTAAGTTTTATATGTAAGATTCTAATATTTTCCTTGCCTGAATGAATGCATAATTTTCAGCGTAACATAATTTTTATATGATCTTTAAAAATAATAAGAAATATAAAAATTTAAAAGCAGGAACATAAAAAAATAATTAAATTAAAAATGGTAAAAATTATACAAACGTTCACGATATCAATCTACGGATGCACGGCAGAGAAAAAAGAAAGAAAACCAGTCGGTTTTGCACCCCCTACCCCCCTTCAACTACCTCAGACCCGATTTTCAGACAGCCTTTTGACTTCCTGCCATTTTAGGCTTTCGTAAAATCCATACTTAGACGACTTTGTTTGTTTTGTTTGTGTGGAGCCAGAATCTCCCCCTTTTGGGAGCTAATTAAGCTAATGAAGTGGAGGTATGTGAGGCCAAGGTTGATTATGTGAAACGTATGGATAGAGAAAGGGCAGAGGAACTAGCTAGGAAGAAAATGCATGGAAGGTTCTTCCAGGATATAGCAGAAGTGGCTGATGAAAGATCATGGCAATGGCTTAAAGCTGGCTATCTAGCTAAAAGTACTGAAGCTTTTGTTTGTGCAGCACAAGAGCAGGCATTAGGAACATGATTGTTCAAAAAAGTGGTTCTAGGAGAGGAAATTGCTGCAAAATGCCGGATTTGTGGTAAGACCTCAGAGTCAATTGCGCACCTTGCAACAGGATGTAGTGGATTGGCCCAGAGAGAGTACCACAAAAAAAACACGATTGCATAGGACTCTGCATATATTGGGAGGTCTGGAATAAGATTGGGGTGAAAGTGTGCTGGAAAGTAGTTTGAGGAGGTGCCTGATGAAGTGAGAACAAGTGAGGATAGCAAGATAGCGGTATGGTGGGATAAAAGTGTCGTAACGACCAAGCAATTGGAACATAATCGTCCAGATTTGGTCATCATTGACAAGGTCTCAAAAAACTGGCAGATTGTAGACTTCTCAGTACCCTGGGACAGGAATTTTATTGAGAAGGAGAACAAGAAGTGGAGCAATTATGCTCCACTGGTCTTGAAGATAAGGTGTATACACAGGGTTAAAACACAAATACTCCCAATCGTAGTAGGTACGCTAGGAATAGTATCAAGTCATCTGGAAGGACAATTGAAAAAACTATGAATCCTCAATGTTTAAGCAGCCTTCAGACTTCTGCTATTGCAGGTACCACCAACATTCTTAGGAAAACCCTTGATCTTTGATGCTCCTGGTTTGGAGCCGGGATTGAGAGAAATCCTCTGGAAATGAATCCCATCCCTTTTCAGGGAGACGTTGATAAACGAAATCAGAATTATTATTATTATTTACTCAAATAGGAGTAGTCACACAGGTTATCATCAAAGATTTCTCTTTGAGAACACCTTGTGTTGTTCTCTTGAGTCTGAATGATAACAAGTCTCCACAAACTTCTAGTACTATCCCTTTCTTTCGATAACCTTTGCAAAAGAATTTGCATTATCGCAACAGCCGCTTACCATTGATTTCTAGTTTCTGCAGTTTTCATCATTATATCCGTTGTATCTTCTCAACCATTCTTCTAATTCCAATCTCTCACATGCTTTTTTCAAAGTTTTTCGGTATTGTTCCTAGTACTCCTACTATTTGTGGTGTAATCTTGACTTTCTTCATTTTCTAGACCCCTTTCAGCTCTCTGGCCAGTTCAGTGTATTTGCTCTGTTTCTTCCTCTCCTTGATCTTCAGATTGTCTGCTGGAATGGCAAAATCTACAATCTGTGAGGACATTTCCTTTTTGATAACTAATATAATATCCGGTCTTCTTGCTTGGATGAGTTTATCCGTTTGTCTATGACGAAAAACACTCGTCTAGCTGGCAACACTATTAATAATTTCCCCCCACTCTTTATCTGTGCCTATACCTAAACGTAGATTCCATGAACAAAGTTCCTTTCTTAGAACTGGGTGAAACAGAGCTGAAAGGGAAAAGATAACGAAATACCAAGGTCGTATGTACGACATGAAAAGTGCCATCATTCCAGTAATTATATGATCAACCTGACTCATGAAAAAGAATCTCAAAAACTACCTGGCAAATATACTCAGTGAAAGAGAGGTTCAAATAATTCCATTTAAAGACACGATTAGAATGTACAAAAAATGCTCTCGGTTGGAATGTATAAGATAGCGGGGGAATGTCTGGCATCCAGTAAGATGCCCCATCCCCAATTAAAACAAAATGAGAAAAAAAGGAAAGAGAAACACTCGACATTGTCACTTTAAAGTAAAAAAAATAGAACTTAAACAACTAAGGAAAGGCGCGTCGAAGAGAATTGAACAAATAAACATAACAAATGTTACATTTACCTTTTAAGTCATTAGTTTCAATAACGTGGGTTTTCGTTCATAAATTCAAAACAAATTTTCAACATTGTTCACAAATACCGTTGGGCTTAGATGATCAAGTATTGAGGTCTTATAATTTAATATTAATTGAACATCGAATAAAATCCAAAATGTGTAGCGAATCGATATTTCACAATCAAATTTGCTATATACGTTCAAATGGAAATAACTCAATCAAAATTATTTCAAGTTTTAAAATAGACGCTAGATCTAAACAAACATCGTTCCGCACACGCAAATGATGGCGGAATGTTCATTGTGTGCTTCGTCCCAAAGTCATTTGAATTCTACGCGGACTAGTTTCTGTTTTCTCGTGTATAGGTATGTTTTAATTATAAATACAGTACACGAGAAAAATCAAATCATTTCAGTGAGAAACATCTGTCCTCCTAACTCTATTACGAGATTTAAAAATTATTTAACAAGAAATACGTATGCTGAGGCGATTCTCACGCCAATTGATAAATAAATTCATTTCCGGTTTTATAATTCTTGGCAAATCCTCATGCATTCAAGATCAAAGTGTAGTATCTGTTCTTCGGATGCTGCACTTCATTTTCTTGTTCTCTTTCGGTGGAGGAGAAATCCTTCACGACTAAGACAATTTTTATTTTTGTACCTTTTCTCCACGTTAAAAAACGACCCTGGTGTCTAACTCTGTCCCGTGGGGAGGCATAGTAAATAGGTACATCTGATAATTTTCAATCGTGGTAGCGTGTGTGCGCTTGTTTCCTTTTTCTCTTGATACTGCACTTTAATCCTAGCGGGCAAAATCACCATAGCACAGCGAGACTTTATTCGAGAAAAGAAAAAGTCCCGTGTAGGCATTAAACTTTTTGTTTCTGTTTTTGTTAAATATTATCATGAGGAATCTTTTCGAGATAAATCTTTTGAGAAACATATATTTTGTATTGCGAATGTTGAAATTCAGAATTGCATAGGGCACTTCCGCTAATGAATTATAGGAGTTGTATCGGACGTTTATTATTTAAACGTGATTATCACGAGAGGCGCCAAATAAAAAGGCGCGAAAAATGAGTTCCCA
Organism: Euprymna scolopes; assembly: GCF_053919585.1. NCBI lineage: Eukaryota > Metazoa > Mollusca > Cephalopoda > Sepiida > Sepiolidae > Euprymna > Euprymna scolopes. The sequence goes on along the minus strand of NC_136487.1, from coordinate 162,256,746 downwards.
CTTTTGAAGTATTGAATCGACTTGTTTTAATCGTCGTCAATCTAAGGTATCCTTTCCAGCTTTATCCCGACAGAAAGCATATCGGAGATTAGTGCTTTCTGTGGCTGAATCCCTGCTGTGGGGGATTTAGATTAATTCCCAAGTTTTCACTTCTGACGTCGATGTGAAAGACGCGAAATATTCATCTCTATCAAGGGAACTTTCCCATTTTATTTCGGCAGAATGCATATCGGAGACCTATGCTTTCTGTGACATTGTGGGGAGCTTGAGTTCATTGTGTAAGAAATTATTTATTCAGTACAATTTCTAACATGAACTATATTGAACTGTCTACTTTACAATAAAGTGTAATTCGCTGTTCCAAATTCCTGAGTTGCCTCGGTCAAGGAGGATGGATATATGGAGAGGTTTCTACCTGCCCAATCAGCTCGACAAAGCGCATCGCTTATACAAGCACAAACAGAATCGAGAAATCCATTTAAGTTAAGTGACTTAACGTTTGCAAATTTTGTGTCCCTTAGAATTTATCTCCTATGTGAATTTTCTTCACAAGAAATACATGCTTTAATTATGTAAACATTAGATAAACTTATCCAATATGGACCAAATAGGACCGCCATTTTGGATAACTTGTTATTAGTTCATGTTTACATATGTAAAGTTTGTATTTCTCAATACAAAATGTATATTTCTAAAAAGATTTTAACTCGAAAAAAACTCCTCATTTAATAATACTTAATAAAAGCGAAAAACGCTTACACTGAATTTTTCCTCGCAATAAAGTCACGCCATGACTTAGTAAGTTTGACTACTTTTGCCTATTAGCATTAAAGCTTGACGTGGACGGCTGGTCAAATTCTTATCCTGGGCCCCCAAAACTAGCAGTGATTAGAGCATTCATGTAATGATCCGTTCCCTGTTGATTTTGCGGTGGGAGTTTAGTTCTGTGTGCAGTTCTCGGAAGTTTATGCTTCTTGCCTTCTCTCTTTGAGAAGGTGTTAGTTTATTGTTAATTGCCTGCCCCCCCCCCACCGGGAAATACTGCCGGTACTTCCCGGCCACTTTTACACGTCAGAGTTTCCCTCTTCAAGGGCGCTGACTTCCCAATCCCACTTTTCCGACTCTAGTATTAAAGTTCTTGCAGTGGGAAAGAACTAAACAACCAGTTAAATATACGTGGATTAAGGCGGAATGCAACACTTCACACGTTGCAATAGCCTAAACTGCATTAATGGATGCACAGACAACACAATTAAAAATAAAGTATGCGATTTTTTTTTTTTCACCCGAGAATGAAAATAATACACTTCTCTATTTTCGTGCGATTAACTTATTTTTTTCCTGAACAAAAGATTATAATTTAAAAATATACTGCATCGGCCGGGAATCGAACCCGGGCCGCCCGCGTGGCAGGCGAGCATTCTACCACTGAACCACCGATGCTCGACAATGCGAACATCTATTATACATCTACTACACAAATGTACATAGAGAAACTGTGTTGTGCCAATATATTATGCTGAGGAGGCAATTAAAAGTAGTATTTATAAATAAAACCCATGAACTCTCGTCACAAATTCTCAGTACTTGGATCGAAGTAAAGTATGATTTTGCTCGCTCCTATAGAAGAAGAGATGATATATCACGGGTCGCACCAGACGCCCTTAAACGGGAACGCTGACGGGTCCGATCACGGCAGATTTTGTAAACGTAGAATCCCGAAGACGACCACAGTGTGCTTATTCCATACCCCACTGTAATTGTGGCTAGGGTCCATGTTGATTTTGCGCTAGGAGTTTAGTTCTGTGCAGTTGAACTGCACTGCAGTTCTAAGAGGTCCACTCTTCCAGGCATTACCTTCTCTCTTTGATAAAGGGCTAGTTTATTGCTAATCGCCTAAGGCGCTCTCACGAGGTATGCTGAAGAGACTGCCCAGGCACTTTTTGTAGGTCAGAGTACCCCTCGCCCTCCTCGGGGTGGTGACTTCTCAACCCCACTTTCTGATCATTATGTTTAATTTCTTGCAGTAGAAGCGAACTAAACAACCTGCAACGTTTTAATATAATAAAGATCAACGTGTATTTAGTCGTGCAATCGTGCATAGGGGTACAAAGAGGCTGGTGCATTTCTTTGATAAAAGTCTTTTCCCAGGAAAACTGGTTCGTCGCGTGTTGATGCTTCTATCGTTTCCGCATGAGACAGATTTCCTCTTTGTATCTCCCTCCAGGACAGTCGTCTATTCCTATTGGCTGAAACCTCTGGTGACGTTGAGAGAAGAAAGGAAGGGAAAAGTAGAAGAGTAGGGAGAAAGAGAGAAATAAGGGAAGCAATGAAGCAAATTGAAGCATACCGTAGCAGTATCATAGTAGTACCTATTTACTATGCCTCCCCACGGGACAGAGTTAGACACCAGGGTCGTTTTTTAACGTGGAGAAAAGGTACAAAAATAAAAATTGCCTCAGTCGTGAAGGATCTCTCCTCCACCGAAAGAGAACAAGAAAACGAAGTGCAGCATCTGAAGAACAGATACTACACTTTGATCTTGACACCAAAAGGCCAAGATTCAGGAGATAAACCCCATTAATTAAAACGAGGTAATTAATGTTACTTCTAATTGCCTCCTCAGCATAATATATTGGCACAACACAGTTTCTCTATGTACATTTGTGTAGTAGATGTATAATAGATGTTTGCATTGTCGAGCATCGGTGGTTCAGTGGTAGAATGCTCGCCTGCCACGCGGGCGGCCCGGGTTCGATTCCCGGCCGATGCAGTATATTTTTAAATTATAATCTTTTGTTCAGGAAAAAAATAAGTTAATCGCACGAAAATAGAGAAGTGTATTATTTTCATTCTCGGGTGAAAAAAAAAAAATCGCATACTTTATTTTTAATTGTGTTGTCTGTGCATCAGGCTATTGCAACGTGTGAAGTGTTTCATTCCGCCTTAATCCACGTAGATTTAACTGGTTGTTTAGTTCTTTCCCTCTGCAAGAACTTTAATACCAGAGTCGGAAAAGTGGGAATGGGAAGTCAGCGCCCTTGAAGAGGGAAACTTTGACGTGTAAAAAGTGGCCGGGAAGCACCGGCGGTATTCCCCGGTGGGGGCGCCCCCGCCCCAGGCAATTAACAATAAACTAACCCCTTCTCAAAGAGAGAAGGCAAGAAGCATGAACTTCCTAGAACTGCACACAGAACTAAACTCCCACCACAAAATCAACAGAGAACAGATCATTACATGAATGCTCTAATCACTGCTAGTTTTGGGGGCCCAGGATAAGAATTTGACCAGCCGTCCAGCTTTAATTTTTTTTTTTTTTTTTTTACACAGTGGTCACCACTTATCAAGGCCCGGAAGCCACTCAGGAATAAGGGTTATTGCAAGTACATTACGTTAGTGTGAAGATTTGATGAAGTGTTTACTTAAGGGGGCGGTTCATTAGGAATTTGTTAACGTTGGACTTGAACACATCCAAGTTGTAGTCAGGTGGGAAGCAGGCAGACGGAAAAGAGTTCCACAGGCGTGCAGTTCTAGTTGGCAAAGTTACTAAGTAATGGCGTGACTTTATTGCGAGAAAAAAATTCAGTGTAAGCGTTTTTCGCTTTTATTACGTATTATTAATGTCTTCAAGTCCAACGTAAACAAATTCCTGATGAACCGCCCCCCCCTAAGGAGACACTTTTATTAAATTCCCACACTAACGTATACACATGTAATAACCCTTATCCCTGAGTTGCTTCCGGGCCTTGATAAGTGGTGATCACCTTGTAATAAAAAAAAAAGAAGAAAGTGTGTCCAATAAAAAAGAGCCAAATATATTATTTTTATTTCCATAGACAAATATTACATACACACTACACTGAACATGCTAATGTTTCGGAGCAAATTGGTTTATAAAAAACAACTGTTCCTCATCACGTGAGAAAAATAAAGTTTATATCTTCTATTCAAAGCATCTTCTTCTTAAATTAAGATTGGATTAGGCCCTTGCTAATGAAACCAGGGATGGCTTCTGTCGCCGGGTTCGAATCTATCGACTAGTGTTAATCGTGACACCCTGCACTAATGATTCCCGAAAGGATGAAACACTAGTGTCTGTAGGTATTTGATAATTAGTAAATAACTCTCTCTCTCTCTCTCTCTCTCTCTCTCTCTCTCTCTCTCTCTCTCTCTCTCTCTCTCTCTGCTCCGTCACACAAAATCGTGTAAATTCAGAATCCAACCTAATTTTAAAAAATAAAGAAAAGTTTTTCTGGTATATATATATATACATAATATCATCTCCATCCAAAAATCACGTAAATTGATTACGTAGCTGTTTTTTAGGGGGGGCGGTAAGAAGAAAATCAAATTATATGAGAAAACTAGAACAGTGTATTTTGATCCGACATATTTAATGAGTAAAGAGAAACAACTGAATTGAACTACAGTGATTTTTAAATCAGTTGAACGGAATGTTCACTGTGACACAGTGACACTGTGTACTTCGTCCCAAAGTCATGTGAATTCTACGGGGACTAGTGTTTGTTTTCTTGTGTATAGGTACAGTAAACAGACTAGGGGCGTTGCAATTTCGGTTATAAATACAGTACGCGGGAAAAATCAAATCATTCTTTTAGTGAGAAACAGCTGTTCTCCTAACTCTATCACACGATGTAAAAATTATTTACCAGGAAATACGCAAGCTGAGGTGATTCACGCCAATTGATAAATACCTTACCAAGGTCTTTTATGCAAGTAGCATTGACTGACTTTTACTAATTTTTTTTCTTTTTTATCCAGTCTCACCGGCCACGTGACATTCATTAACAATTATCCTCGAGTGGCTTTAGGGATTCGATAGGCATTACACCCCCCCCCCCCGTTATTAAAAACAAATGAATAATCAAATTAATGCCTATACAGAATATTTCCCGCGTTCTTTGAACACGACCTTTAAATATTACCCCGTGTTGGAATTTAGAGTGTATAGAAGATGGGTTTCGGGTGGTTTGGTGGGGGTTGACACCTAGGGTGCCCGGGAGAGTTTATTGTCTTACTGAGGGGGGGGCGATGTTTATAGGAACACTAGATGCACGTTGCAGTCGTTGCACGTTTATTTAGTGCAAAACAGTCAAACCAACTGAACGACCGCCAAATTGAGCACGTGGATGTCGCGTGATTTAAAACTGTTTAGTGTAGAGTACATTTGACCCACAATTTCTTTTTACTACTAACGGCATTTTGCAGCGAAAGGTGTCGACACAGATAAATGGGTGAACGAGCAGGATGAACGCGATAGATAAAAAAAAAAACAATAATAATAAATGAAACAGTCTTTGCGGTTTTGTAAAATCGAGTGTTCGGTTTGTTTTTTATTTTTATTTTTTAATTTGTAGATGAGTCAAAGCCGATCTAAAAATACAGTATTTGTTTACATTGGTGATTTTTTTAATGCCAACGCAGTTCAAGTGAAAACATTATTATGTACTTACGTGTCATGGCGAATCTATCTATCTATATATCTATAAAAGTGAAAATGTGTGTGTGTGTGTGTGTGTGTGTGTGTGTGTGTGTGTGTGTGTGTGTGTGTGTGTGTGTGTGTGTGTGTACAATTCCTTACACAATAACTCTGTCAATTTTCGATCTATATTTATACACATGATGCACATAACGTTATGAACAGTACAAGGAAAACCGGCTGAACTGCTGGTTTAACATAAATCGCAAAAATTATTTCAAAAAATTATCAAGATAAGTTACTCTTCTACCTATCTGGAAAAGCGTTTAATCGTTTCACGTTTCACACACTTTAAAACGTTTAATCGGTTCGAAAGTCATACAGTGTTTATCGATAAGTACGAACAAGAAAAATATTGGCGAGATGATCTCTAAATATGTGAAGTTTGGAAAATGAGTTATAACTAAAAAATTATACAAAATACTGTTAGAAACCCATCGAATATATAAGAAACAGCTGATTTGAGCTTTTGCGACACCACACGTCCCCTGCTCAACAGCTCGGTGAACCCAATGTTGTGTGCCGTAGATTTGTTCTCTATCGTTTCATCTTCTTCTGACCGTATCGTTGCTGTCTCTCACACTTACGGCCGTCAATGGGAGCGCATGGGTTCGCACAAATGAAAACAAAATCAAACACAAGAAACAAAAGGAAAACACAAGATAATACTGACTCCAACACTTTTGTATGCATTTGTAGCAAATAGTTATTTCATGAACAGATTCGCTGTATACGTTCAACGAAAAATAACGCAATTTAAATTATTGAAAGTTTTAAAATAGACGCTAGATCTAAAAGAATACCGATTCATCCAAGCAAACAGATGGCAGAATGTTTACTGCGTGCTTCGTCCCAAAGTCATGTAAATTGTATGGGGATTAATCTTTACTTTTTCGCATATGAGTACAGTAAACAGGTTGGGAGCATTGCAATTTCAATTATAAATGCAGTATGCAGGAAAAAATCAAATCAGTTTTAGTGAGTAAACCGGTCCTCCTAACTCCATCACTAGATGTAAAATTTATTTACCAGGAAATATGTACGCTAAGGATTTGCGCCAAAATACCTTAACAAAGGATTTCTATTTACGCAAATAGCGGCGAATGACTTTCTTTAAATCTTTCCCTTTTATCCAGACATATGGATTTATACGTTAACGTCTACATTAAATCATTTCTAAGCTCTATAAAAAATATAATGGATTATAATTCCATGTTGATGAACATCAACCATTCTGATTTCGTAACGGATGACTGAGTTGACAGTTAATTCTCCACATTTTTTAAATATATAAATGCTGTGTTCGTGTTGATTGCTATTTGTTAAATTTCTTCTTGACTGTTGCATTTTATTTTATTTATTTTTACTATAAAGCAGTTTTATCATATCTAAATGAATATTTAAATGTCATTGATAATACCTCCTTTTAGATATTTGTTGGGCTGTGTGTGTGCATGGGTGACATCTAAATGCTAAAGTCTACATGTCATTGCCATATTCATCAATTCCTGTTAGTTTCTCTCGATCTCCCTAAGCGCTCCTAACATAATCCAAGCCACGATCTGTGTTTCACTGCATCCAGCTCACAACTGTTGTCAAGTGTTCCACTATTCCCTCTTCAACAGTACTGTTAACTCATAGCAACTCTCCAAAATAGTAGAAAACCAAATCTAAATATATCTGCATCTATTGTCTGTCCTTTTGTTACCGACATTGATACACCCTAATTAAAACCCTTCCCTTAGCTCTCTGTTGTCTGCGTTAAGGAACAAATTCCAATCCATTGTCTACTGAAAACCCCTATTTCTTTCACATTTCTTTCCTCTTTTTCCTTTTGGCCGTCGTTAAGAGCGAGAAATATCGTTGGAATTTAAACATTAATTTTTTAACGTTTATATATATATATGATTTACATCAAGTATTGTTTTGTAGCATGATCATGGAGGTGATCCACAGGTCATACGCAAAACAATGGATAAAGAAGAGAGATGTAAAGAAGGCATGCTGGGGTGGTATGATTAAAAGATGGCAGGTGCTCGTCTGAGCTCCAATCCCTTGTCCCCCCCCCTCGCCAATCTTTCACGAGAAACACCTGTCTGGCTGAAACTACTGTCAATAATTTTCTCCACTCTTTATCTGTGCCTAAATCCAAACGTAGATTCCATGAGCAAAGTTTCTTTCTTAGAACTGCACGCCAGTGGAACTCTCTGCCGCTTGCCTGTTTCCCACCTGACTACAACTTGAAGGTCTTCAAGTCCAACATAAACAAACTCCTGACAAACCGCCCCCTTAAGTAAGACACTCTATCAAAACCCCCAATACTAATGATTACTACAATACTATCTCATTGATTACTGTACACGCAATAACCCTTATCCCTGAGTGACCTTCGGGCCTTGATAAGTGGTGACCCCTATGAAAAAAAGAGGAGAGAGAGCAATGAGATCTGTTAGAAGCAGCAGCAGCGATTAATATTGTTTTATGTATCGACTCCTAATTGGCCAAAAATTTAAAATCAACAGTTTTTTTTTCATGTAATATCTAAAGATATTTACTGCAGAAAAAATATAAAAGCAAATACATTTTTCTCCAAATATTTTTCCACGCACAAGTAATTAATGTGGTGAGCTCATTCGTTTTGGTTTTGTTGCTTTCATTATGTTAGAGAGATGATGTAGATTAGAGGGAGGAGGAGACGTAATTTAATGGATTTGACTGAATTGGATTCATGTAGTTATTTGTTACAACCTCTTTTCTCTTTTTTCTTTCTCCCTTCCTTCCCTCTTCTCCTACTCTCTCTCTCTCCCTCTCTTACTTTCTCTCTCTATCTCTTTCTCCTTTTTCCCACTATCTCTCTCTCCAGCTATGTGTTAAGTATTATTAACTAGTTTGATTTGCGCACATAACAATTCAGCCGAGCCATTGATGAAAGACATTCACAAACTAATGTACACTTGTAACGATGTTGCATTCCCGGGTAACACCAATTCACCTTGCTTACAGGCTAAGAATTGGGTGGGGTCTTTGATATGGGGTTTAAGAAATTTATCTTTTTCTCTAAAGTCTAGAATATGTTTTTTATTGCCGACGTAATAAACAGAAAAGAATAGTAAAGTTGACATGGTGACAAAAATCTGCCGTGGTATCTAAGAAATATTGTCATTAGCCCACCTGTTATATTTAAGTGCCAGACTCCCCCTCCCCCCGTGTAAGTGATAGGAATTAAACCCTGAAAGATGATACAGTTTCTTTAACAAAAAAAATAATTTGAATCGAAGAGAAAGAAAGAAAAAGGTGAAAAAGAGAATTAAAGAGAGATATACAGGATGGTCAAAAAGTCAGGTAACATGTTAAAGGTAGAAAAAAACAATATGATCCATTATAATCTCTATTCGTTTAATATCATTTGTTTAAATATTTGAGTGTAATATATAAACTACCCCTCCTGATTTCTGGCTTTGGGGCTATGTAAAGGATAGCGTTTATGGCAAGAAGCCTGATACAATAGCGTCTTTAAAGTTATTTATTGAAGAGGAGATTGCGCGGATATCAGCTGACATGATTACACGTGTTACACAATCAGTAGTTAATCGCTTCCAGCGATTGATAGAGAGAAATGGACAACAATTAACAAAATAAACATATTTCATGTTTGTTTCATTTTATATTTCAATGTATGGTACTTAAATATACGTGTATTGCTAATATCGTTTTTCTTTAAAATGTTACCTGACTTTTTGACCACCCTGTAGTTATGAAAGAGAAAGAAGAGATTCACAAGAAAACAGAAAAGAAAAAGAATATAAAATGATGGGAAAGAGAAAGGAAAGAAGAAATCTCTAAAGAGGAAAACAGCATGATCTCAAGAGATGGGTGGCTGGAATTTGCATTTGATAAAAACCATTGTGTTTTTAGAAATAAGGGATTTGGCTGGTTGGCATTGAAGAGAACGCATCACCCCTTGGCTCTTGCTCAAGGAGCAGAAACCCCCATAAGAGCTAAGTTGAAAGGCTCTTGTTCCTAGCTGGGAAATTGTCTAAATGAACTTAAGTTGTAACAACCTGCATCACAAAGCTGTTGAAACCCCAAAGAATTTAGCTTTCCTTGTACAAATGCCTGAAAGTATCCTGTATCTCTATAAGGCCACCATTCACTCATGTATGGCGTATTGTTGTCATATTCAGGCTGGTGCATCTGCTACTTGTCTCTCACTCCTAGACAAGGTTCAAAAGAGAGTCGCCAACCTGATAGACCCTGAACTGTCATCTAAGCTTCAGCCTCTGTCCCATCGACAAAATATTGCATCCCTCTGCTTGTTCTACAAGTATTTTAATGGTGAATGCTCCGATGAACTGCAAGCACTTGCACCCCTTCGACGTAAATACCCCCAACAAATCCGACAAGCAGCTAAATCTCACCCCTACACAGTAGAGATCCCTAGATGTAAGAGAGCTTTCTACTCAAGTAGTTTCTTCCCCAAAACTGCTAGACTTTGGAACTCCCTTCCGGGTCCCTGCTTCCCTAACTGTACTGACATGCAGAAGTTCAAGTGTAATGTGAACTGACATCTTGCTGCCCAACTCCCTACATAGTACCCCTGTAGCTTATGTCCCTGATAGTAACTCCCTACATCAAAGTGGTAATGTGCCTTGTTTGGGGTGAAAATGTAATAAAAAAAAATTTTTAAATCAAAGTTACCGTGAAGATCTTCAAAATGATTATTTTTGTTCATAAGAAAAAATTTCAGTGTTATTTTTGTAATTGTTGACTTGAAACATGGTTTATTACAACAAATTGCAGTTGAAGAGGACCTGCATACAAGCCATTCATCAGAGCATCTACAAAAGAGGAACTCAACCGCAACATCTGACGACGAACAGCCAGCTAAAGATAAAAGTTGTCACATACACTTAGGGTTGTGCGCGTTTTGCATGCCCAGATTATCAGAGCTGTAGTTTCGAATAACTAGTAAGCGTCTGCTTACATTTTGAAGGGTTCACCACTAGACAGTTAAGAGTGTAGCCACAGGGACTTAGAGTTAGTGTACATTTTCCTGCCTGTGTATACGTCCTAGCCCTGCTGGGTTGCATCTATGGTCCTGTGAGCCGGAATCGACGAACACAGCCAGGAGTATACCACTAAAACGGTCCTATGAACTAGGATTGTGACAGATGCAGCCCAGAGGACCTAGCGTTATACACTCAACAAACCTCACACACATCACTGGCCAAACACATATATACACACTTCATTCATACACTCTTATACTAAAATAACAAGCACACTAATCTACACACATATCTTTATACTTACTCTCTTTATACACTCATAAAAACATATGGCGCCAACCAAAATGAACCTGCCTACCCAATTTCTACTTACACAAAAAACATTGATTCTTTTATCTGAAACGTTTCTTAGATTCTTTGAATTTTTATTCATTGCCACCATTTTACTTTACATTGTCTTAAAAGGTTGTCGATACAAAATTAAGTATTTGTGCAGTTTACAGGCCATGCTTAAATAATAGCATTATTAATTAGAAAGCCGTTCTTAACATTGAGATGAAGGGATTTAACTATTCAGTACTTTCACCCAACAATTTAATCAACAAAATAAAAATTGAATTTAACTTGAAAATCCTATCTAGAAACAATAGTATGATCCATAAACTGCACAAGCATCCAAAACTAATACATGTTTGTCTATTTAAAATCTAATTTACAATATTCCGGGTAATTTAAAACTTGAATACACAAAGATCATTTAAAAAGTAAGGCCTCCTATTTTTTTTTAACTCAAAGGCTAAAACATTGAAGAACTATAAAGATGGGAGTGGTGTGCTTTGTCACTCACATCTCTCGACAAACCCATCTTTCAACTGTGCTGACATCAACTGCATCGGCTTCATTAATGTTCAACAGGCACCGGTGAATGTTGATTTGTTCATTTTTTTTTGCATGGAAGAATTCAATGACACATCTCTGTTTTTAATTAAATTCCATGACATGGGTTGCTTTCTTAGAGTCTCACACTATCAATATCAGCAACAAAGAGGTGAAACTTTCAGGTTATGAATGCATAAGTTCAGTTATCATAGCAATGCAATTTTTAATTCCCTCTGATCTATTCGGAAAAAATAAAAAATAGGAGGCATTACTATTGGAATGTCCTACATAAGTTACAAAAACAAACAAGGAATGCTTCTCAACATTGGTGACCTCGAGTGCAGTTTCTTTAATAGATCATGTGACAAGGTCACGGAGGACTGGGATGTCAGATAGAAGGTCATCCAAGTGTTCAAAAAAGGGTTGGTAGTTTTGTGTCAGTTGAGTGTGACTGCTGCATGCTAAACCATTTTTTTTTTTTTTTTACTCATTTGTTTTATTTATTTCAATTCGTTTATTATTCAAATTTTAGCTACAGGGTGGAATGATAAAAATTCAGTGTATATTCCCCGAGTTCAGCAGAAAGATCCGAGTTCGACAAGATACACCTGAAGTAGGTCAGAGGTTACATCGACCGAAATGTTTTGAAAATGAATGCAGAATGCACTCAAGATGAGAACAGTAGTTGAAGAATCCAAATAATAATTCCTTATTATGAAATAAATAACATTTTTATTAAAGTTTCTGTTCATTACAAAAAAATAAATAAATAAAACTCAAACAAAAAGAGTTTAATAAGATGATTTAGTTTGCTTGAAGGCTTGTGTGTGATGTATACAGGTTTTATAAGATATGAATGCAAGAAGTGGGAATATGCCAGTGTAGAGTCAGAAAACAAAAACTAATTTTAATTTTTAATTAAAAAAATTATTGAATATTTTTAATTAAAAAAATTATTTATTAAAGTAAATTTCATAATTTTTTTAATCACAAAACATTACTTTCAACATATAATTTTAAAAAAAATTATCATTTCGTTTTTATCTTCCATTTTTTTATGATATCGTTTTATGATACCTATAAAAACTGTTTTATTTCGTTTTGAGACATTAACAAGATATGGATTGTCTCCCTTGCACCAGCATAAGATATAACGATACGTTATTTCCCGCTCCTAGTTAGAAAAGGCGGAGTCTGTTTAGAATAACACTTAATTTAAAAAAAAAAGAAAAGAAAGAAAACAGAAAATATGGATAAATCTTTATGATGTCACTGAACGAGATGTCATATTCCAAAAGTCACATGAATTGATCAAGTAGTTTTTTTAACTAAGAAAATCAAATTTTATTACAAAGTGAGTTGCTATTTTTTGATTGGCATTTTTTTTTTTTTACTATAAATAACAAACAGGCAACTCAATTCGAACTAACAAGTTTTCTTGTGATTACAATTTACTCTTAAAATCACTAAAAATCATAAAAAAATAATTTTCTATATAAAGGAAAAACTATTTGATCAATTTACGTAATTTTTGGAATATGACATTTTTGTTCTGAGACAAGTATGTGTACACCATAAAAGATTTTTCTGTTGTTTTTTTTTTTTTTTTTAGTAATTTTAGTGTAATTCTACATACGCGCCAAACAATTATTGGTTCTTCTTCAAAATCCGAATAAAAAACGAAAAAATGAATTTTCTTTAGAAAACAATAACTACTTACTATTTTTATCAATTTCAAACATAAGCAATGTTATCTAATTGTCATGTCACAATCAGTTAAATATTACTGCATTATTATATAAAACATGTACTAGTAGAGTTTTCAGCATTTTGGAACCTCTTCAATGAGGGGGTGGGATTTTGCTACAAGACGGTTTTTGTTGGGTGTACATATGTCAAGAGGGTACAAGTCCAAGTACAAGTCCAATGAGTTCATGAGAGCATATTCCATTAAAATACTTGTAAAACAGGCACAGGTGCAACATTTTGGTGATGCGACAGGAGCTGAGGCTTTGTTAAGAGCACGGTACCAGATGTGCTGTCACACACACACACACACACACACGCACGCACACACACACACACACACACACACACACACACACACACACACACACACAAACGTATATTATTTTGACAAATTCTTTTATTTTTTCGTTCTCTTTAAATTGTCTTGTTAATATATTTTAGGTGAATAATATATTTTAGGCAATTAATATATTCTAGGTAATTAATATTTGAGGTAATTAATATATTTTAGGTAATTAATATATTTTAGGTAATTAATATTTTATATATATATAAATATATATAAAATATAAATATATAAAAATATATTTATATATATAAATATATTTTTAATACATTTTAGGTAATTAATATTTAAGTTAATTAATATATTTTAGGTAATTAATATATTTTAGGTAATTAATACATCTTAGGTAATTAATATTTGAGGTAATTAATATATTTTAGGTAATTAATATATTTTAGGTAATTAATATATTCTAGGTAATTAATATTTGAGGTAATTAATATATTTTAGGTATTTGATATATTTTAGGTAATTAATATATTTTAGGTAATTAATATTTTTTATGTGAATAATATATTTTAGCTAATTAATATTTTCACTGAGAAATTATATTATTTGTTGTTCTTTCTTATTGTATCGAAATTCAACGGCCAAAAAAAATTAATTTTCATTAAAAAAAACGACTACTTACTGTTTTTATCAATTTCTACAATAAGCAATGTTATCTATCTAACTGGCAAGTCACAATTAGTTAAATATTACTGCATTATTACATAAAACATGTACTTTGTACAAATAGATGATTGTGTGACATCCACCATTACAGACTGAGTTACTTTCCCTGATTTGATTCTGTTAATTCATATACACACTTGAAAATTTTTTTACAAACTATTTTCATTAATTATTAATTTTCTATCGTATCGTTTTTCATAAGTTTGGGATAATTTCGTTACTGCAATATGGCAATTCAGTAGATACCATTAATTTTACTTGAAATCCATTTATTTCACTTTTTTAATTTCACTACAATAACGAAGGAGAACCAAATAAACTATATCTGAGGGCATAAGTTTATAAGTTTATAAAGTTTATAAGTTTATAAAATTTATAAGTTTATAAAGTTTATAAATTCATAAAGTTTATAAGTTTATAAATTTTATAAGTTTATAAAGTTTATAAGTTTATAATCGATGACATTAAAATAGTTATTTAAATATCATAGACTTCTTTATAACTAAAAATTAAAGTGCAACACTCAAAAACAACACCAAAAAATAGCAATCAATTTGAACACAGCATTTATATATATTAAAAATAGTTTTATTTAACACAGTAGTTTTTTTTTTATTAGTGGTGTGGAATATTAACTCTTTTTGCCTAGTAATCCCTTATGAAACTATAAAGGTTGATGTTCATCAATATGGAATTAAAATTCATTATATCTTTTTATTAGAATAGGCTTAAAAATGTTTTCATATAGACAGCTACGTATAAATCCATATGTCTGGATAAAAGAGAAAGATTTAAAGAAAGTCATTCATTGTTACTTGCATAAATAAAACACTTTATTAAGGTATTAATCCACAGCATGCATATTTCCCGGGAAATAATTTTTACATCTCGCGATGGCATTAGGAGGACTGGTTTCTCACTAAAACTGATTTCATTTTTTTCTGCATGCTGTATTTATAATCGAAATTACAATACTTCCAACCTGTTTACTGTACCCAAGCGTGAAAATATAAAAATTAGTCCTCATTGAATTTACATAACTTTGGGACGAAGCATGCAGTGAACATTCCGTCATCTATTTGCATAGGCAAACTAGTGTTCTCTTGATGTAGCGTCTACTTTCAAAACTTGAAATAATTTCAATTGAGTTATTTCCCTTTGAATGCATGCAGCGAATCTGTTTGTGAAATAACGGTTTGCTACAAGTTATTTCCCTTTATTATAAGAGCTCTTATATCTTCTATATATATATATATAAAAGGCAAAATGTGTGTGACCATTTCCTGTATGTCTCGCAAAGGCTTCTTTCGCACACGCTCCTGGGGTTGTTATGATCGCTTAGAACTATTTATATACCTGCTAGATAATAATATCTACGATTTGGGAACGCGGGTCACCACTACATTTATTTACGCCGACTTTTATGAGATTCGTGCTATTTCGCTCTGTCGCCTGTTTGTCCTGCTTTTTAGTATAAATAAAGTGAAACTAAATTCAATCCGTGCGTTCTCGGCATCGCGCCGGGAAACATCCAGAAGCAATCAGTTTTGATCAATGTGGGGACAAACTCCTCTTATATCAGACAATTGCTATTCAATCTGGACAATAGGGACCTTGTTTCCCCCTCCCCAACATCTGTTGGGGAAAAAACCAGTCAAAGTTGGGTAAACTATTTGACCTCATTAATTAAGTCAAATAGAAGCAGCAGAGTCAACTTTTATTGCGCCCACGTGTCAATTCTGTTTTTAAATAAATTCAAACGTCTCCCATTGTATGTTGCGGTGGCCCAGTGGTTAATGTCGCTTGTTTTTTTTTTCTAACTTTAATTTCAAACTTTACCTCAAGGGTTCGGGTACGATCTTCATACTCACCTACCAAAACATTTTTTTTATTTTAACTCCCCCCCGGAGTTTTGATTTACCCAAAACCACACACACCTCAAAACACCCGGGCATCGCCGGGTACCCCCTGCTAGTCTATAAATATAAAAGCGAAGATGTATGTATGTGTGTTCGCTTTTTCTGTGTGTCTACAAAAGGCTTTTTTCAGAGAAGTGGTTGGTCGGTTCACAACTTTTTAAAACTTTTTATATAACATATAAATCATAATATCTCACAGTTAACAACGAAGCTCGCCTGTCTATTTAATTTGCTCGATTTCGAGAAGATAAATATTCAATATTTGTTGCTCGCCACATGTGGGTTAGTCTTTTTCCTATAACATCTTGGGGGAAAAAAAAAAAAAAAAAAAAAAAAAAAAAAGCGTTCAGTAGTAAATGAAATCCCACAGTCAAACTTGACCTCATTAACTCATTAAAACGAGCACCTGCTAAATCCAAGTAATTAAATAAATGCAAATATGTTTCCGTAAGCATTTCACGGTGGGGCAATGGTTAACGTCGCACTTTTTTTTTCACAACTTTGCCTCAACGGTTTGGGTTCGATCCTCATACTTACTTTTTTTTTTAACCCCTCCCCCCCCCACACACACACACATCTCCAAACACGCGGGCAACGCCGGGTACCCCTCGCTAGTGTGATGTAATGCAGGAAAATAAAAAGATTTTCCTCCGATTCGTTTAAAGTACTACGATTAAATATGTAAATGCAATTATTAAAAACCATCATTCGAACACCACGTGGGACAGAGTTTGAGTTCTTATTCCAGTCTTTGTTTCAATGTGACAATCAGTTCAACAGTGGCTTTGTTGCAATCGGGTTGAGTTAGGGTTCTGGTCAGTTCACTCTTTCAGGCTTTACCTTCTCTCTGAGAAGCGGTTAATTTATTGCTAATCACCTGCAGTGCCCTTACTATAGAATGTTGATGGGGCTTCTGGCTTTTCAAAGCCTCATCTGACCTTGTGTCTAAATTATTTTTTCTTTAATTTTTTTTTCATTATGGAATTAATTGATAAAATAAATTTGCAAAAGTTAAAAATCAAGTATTTGTTAAACCGACAAAGCGTCGAGAAGCTGCGCGTTTAAGCTGCCCTCTAAAATAATTAAATTCTACCTAATGTCCATTGATCTGCACGTAGTCGTCCCAGTGGCCATCTGGCACTCATTAACCCTTATCCTCCAGTGGCCTTCTAGCCTTAATAAGTGGGGACTTCTTTTGTAAAATAAATAATGAATAAATTTTTTTAAAAAAACACAATTCAAGTGTTGATCCCCCCCCCCTTCCACAAGTGCAAAAAAAACATGAAAAATATTTTGGCGCAAGTTTACCCCCCCCCCCCCACCCAAAAAAAAACTAAAGAAAAATCTTTGTTGTACATACCAATAACGCAAAAAAAATATAATACTTTGAAAATTGATCAAGTAGTTTTATTTTAAAAAATAAAAATTAAAAAGTAAAAAAAGCAAGCGTTATGGCTAAATGACGATCGACGATCTCTCAACGTCATTTTGCAAAAAAGGGGAGATAATTTCAAATAATTCGTAGTTTTACGAGATTTTAGCCATTCTTAACATGGATAGAGAGCTTATAAGTTCCCGTTTATAGCCTAAAAATTATTTTCTTTATAAAGATGAAACTACTAGATCAATTTATATGATTTTTGGTGTATGATATTTTCTTTCCGTCAAATATTTGTCTAGCTAAAATCACAATAAATAAATTCCCTTACTAAACCTAACATGGATTCCATGAACAAAGTTTCTTTCCTAAAACTGTCTGCCTGTGAAACTGTTCCGCTGGTCTGCTTTCCAGCTGACTACAATATTGTCATCTTCAAGTCCAATGTAAAGAAGTTCTTATTGGACCATCCTTGTAAATAATCTAATTTTATCAAATTTTCACTACAAACGAGTATTACGCAACTGGCCCAATGATTACAATACACACATCAACCCTTTATTCTTGAGTGGGTCTTGGTATGTGGTAATCCCTTAAAAAAAAATCATGAAATCATATACAAAATGATTTTCTTTATAAAGAAAAAATTACTTGATCAATTTATGTGGTTTTTGTATGACATTTTTTTTTTCTTTTTTTTTTTTTACACAGTGGTCACCACTTATCAAGGCCCGGAAGCCACTCAGGGATAAGGGTTATTGCAAGTACATTACGTTAGTGTGGAGGTTTGATGAAGTGTTTACTTAAAATGGCGGTTCATTAGGAATTTGTTAACGTTGGACTTGAAGACATCCAAGTTGTAGTCAGGTGGGAAGCAGGCAGACGGAACAGAGTTCCACAGGCGTGCAGTTCTAAGAAAGAAGCTTTGTTCATGGAATCCACGTTTTGATTTAGGCACAGATAAAGAGTGGGGGAAATTTTTCACAGTGGATTCAGCTAGACGGGTGTTTTTCGTGAAAGATTGGCAAGGGGGGACCAGAGATTGGAGTTCAGACGAGCACCTGCCATGGAAATAACGATAAAACAAGGATAGGCTCGCAACGTCTCTTCTGTGGGAGAGAGGTTGCAGGGTAGAGAAAAGCGCATCCCCCACTAAGCCACGAAGTCTATTTTGTACTCTGTCAAGGAAGGATAGGCTGTTTTTAGCAGCTCCTGCCCAGATATGGCAGCAGTATTCCATCTTTTTCTTTCTATATCAGATTATAAGATCATAAAGACTTTTGTTTATTTTTATTTTTTTCATGTGAGGGTTTATGGACGAGCACTGGTATTTTTCCAAGTAAAACGCCACACTTACACTTCGCCAGTGTTCACACTAGTCATTTAAAGTCATCAAATGGCTGTAACAGAGCGCATATAAATGCATGTGAAGATATCACAACCAAAGAATTGCTTGCTAATGAAGTCGCAACAGTAGCAGCCTTTGAGTGTGTATGCAAATCGGCAAGTGTTCACGGGCTAGCATCAGAAGATAAGGAAAAACAGAGAGAAAAATGCATCAGATGGTGAAAAGGAGAAAGAAAACTGCTAATCGGGTGAGATGGACATGTGGCCCGATAGTTGAGACAAGGGACAATTAAAGATGGTATCAAGATGACAGGGTTTTTCTAATGTCATGGCAGACGAAATGAACAGCTAGAAAAACAAGAAGCAGGCATTATTTGGAAAATAATGGTAATAAAATGCCTTTTGCTAAAACAGAAAAAAAAGCTGAGTTGGATTTATTTATTTTGTTTGGTTGTTCTTTTTTGATGGTACCAGACGGCGTGGGGGTCAAAGAAAGGTTTGAACTATAACAAACACAGTTCAAGTGTAACAGCCACATTCCATAACATCGGTAATTTAATTTTTCAAATATACATTACTAGCAAACCACCGGTTGTAAAATACGCCTAAATATAATATTTTAATTTATTTTATCATATTGTACCCAATATAAAGTAATGATTCCCAAAAGTTAAAAAGAAATAATTATATGACTTAGGTGCCATTAGCTAGAATCGAAACCAAAACATATAGCTCTCCAGCATTATTTGTTACCATCTGAGCTAAATTCATACACAGGTAAAAACTTGAAAAATAGCATTGTTATGTGTATAAATATACATTTGGGCTTGCGCAGAAGTAACACGTTTGGTCGACTTATGCCTGCTAAGTTCCAATTTTTTTCAATTTTGATCTTTTAGCGGCTATTTTTTATTGACTAAAAACCAAATAAAATTTGTTTCACAAGTTCAAAGCGCCTGTATTTCAATTTTCAAGTCTGTAGATTAAAAATTGACTGAGTAGTTTGGTATAGACCGTTCTGTAGATAGACAGACAGACAGACAGACAGATAGACAGATAGACAGACAGACAAACAGACAAGGTCACTTTCATATATAGAGAGATTATCATTTTTGACTACTTAAAGAAAAAAAAAACATCTACCATTGATTTCTTATTTAAAGTGACCTAATAATTTACAGTGAAGAGGTGGAATTTTGCATGTGCGTGAGTGCAGTAAGCAGTGCATATATTTCCATTTTGTCAGAGTGAGATTTTGTGCATGAGTGGATTCAGTAAACGGTGTGTGTAATTGAAAAATCGGAAAATGGAAAAATAAAAAAATGGGAAAATTGGGAAAAATGAAAAAATGTGAAAATGGAAAATTGAAAAAATGGAAGAATGGAAAAATGGGAAAATGAAAAAATAGTAAATAGAAAAGATGAAAAAATAGAAAAATGAGAAAATGGAAAAATGAAAAAATGTGAAAAGAAAAAATAGAAAAGTGGGAAAATGGAAAAAATGTGAAATGGAAAAATGAAAAAATGGGAAAATAAAGAAATGGGAAAATGAAAAATTGAGAAAGTAGATAAATGAGAAAATAAAAAGAGGAAAAATGAAAAATAGGAAAATGGAAAAATTTAAACAATGGAAAAATTTTAAAATGGAAAAATGAAAATAGAAAATTGGGAAAATGAATAAATGGAAAATTGGGAAAATGGGAACATGAATAAATGGAAAATGGAAAAATGGAAAAATAGAAAATTGGGAAAATAGAAAACTGGGAAAATTAAAAATTGAAAAAATGGAAAAATAGGAAAGTGGAAAAATGAAAAAATAAAAAAAATGTGAAAATGAGAAAATGAAAACAATGGAAAATTTGGAAAATGGGAAAATAGAAAAATGGGAAAATGAAAAAATGAGAAAATGAAAAAATGAGAAAATGAAAAAATTGGAAAATGAAAAAATAAAAATCGAAAAATGGGAAAATTAAAAAATAGGGAAATGAATAACTGGAAAAGTGGGAAAATAGAAAAAGTGGAAAAATAGAAAAATTAGGAAAATGGGAAAATGGTGTTGAAATGAAACAAGTAAAAACCTGGCAGAGAATAAAACAAACTTATATTTAGTACAATTGGAAAAAAGTTATTTTAAAAGCTCATTTTAAGAATTTAAATTTTTAAAAAAGTCTACGGGTCCTTGCAAGATTCCGAGCAGATTCCCGAGTTCAATAGAAAGATGCCCAAGTTCGACAATATTTAGTTGAAGAAGGTCGGAGTTTTCATCCACCGAAATGTGAAAATAACACTCAAAATGAGAACAAGAGTCTGGAGAATCCAAATAATACGAATAATCAATTTTCATCAAAGAAATTCTGAAATGTAATGTTTTTTCTTTTTAGATTAATTTTTACCTAAAAAAAATGTGACCCCTATAGTAAAGCTCCTTCATAGAAAAGAGATATATAGATAGAGAGAGAGAGAGAGAAAGAGAGAGAGAGAGAGAGAGAGAGAGGGATAGAGGGAGAGAAATAAATTTAACTCTTCGAAATGAGAATGATGCAATAGAAATGATCTATTCTTAAATAACAGCGAAATTGGATGACGACATCGACGATTTGGCACATGTCCCACGTTTTCACGAAAGTGCCATGCACCAAACGAGCCTCTTTGTCTTCGCCCCTCACCCGTCTGTCACTTTTAATTAAGGTTTGTTTTGTCTTCTCCGCGTTGATTCCATCGGTCATATCATTAACGTGACTTTTTTTTTTCCCCCTTCCTTTGTGAACGAAAGTCATTTGTGCAGAGAGTTAATAATGCACAAAACAAATTGTCTTCCGGTAAGAAGACACTAAACAACGGGCCCATCGCCAGATTATGCTGCCAGGTAATGCCGTGGCTACTCTCGGTGGCCGTGGTAATGCTCGGTAAGTACGGCAGTATGTGCTGGATTTTTGAAGTCGGATTCAAAGTCAATTAAAAATATTGCTGGCTTATCCAGACAGGTTTGTAAATAGAACAAAGGCGTCGATTGCTATCGTTCATCTAACATTGCACTTCAATTATTTTTTGTATTATTTGAATTGTTTGGACTATTATTCTCATCTTGGTTTTTTCCACAACTTTTCGGCCGACGTAACCCCCGACCGTCTTCAGATGCATTCACACTGTATGTTATTGATGAATGGTGAAAAATGTTTGAGTTTTTTTTTGGGGGGGGGGGGGTTGTTCCCCCCCCCCCAACGAACATAGGGTAATTCTTTTTCGGGACGCCAGCATGCCAGATTTCAATCCGCACTTTGGTTCGCCAAAAACTATGCCAAAAACGTACGCCAGTGCTCTAAATTTCATTCCGCCATGAAAACAAATTTCTACAGAAAAAGATTTTTTTGTACGCTTTTTATCTAGCAAATAAACATAAAATTACATATGAAAACCCACTTAAATTATTTTGTAAAATCTGAAGTCGATGTTTTGCTTCTAAAACAAAATTAACGTTTTTGATAAAATTGTGTGTGGCGTACCGCTAAAATATTTTTTCTAAAGAATAAAATTGAATAAAGTTTATTTTTACGAGAATCTTTATGCATTTATCTAGTGAATAAACATAAAATTATATATGAAAAACCATGTTTATTATTTTTTTAAATCCAACTTATGCAATGAGGATGAAGTTCTTTTTTGGGGACGCCAAATTTTAATCCATTATTTTGTTACACCAAAAGTTGTGATGTATCATGTGCCGTATTAAAATAAAACTTCTACAAAAAAAATAAATAAATAAATGATTATTTTTACATTTTTATCGAATAAACATAAATTACATATGCTAACTACATTTCTCTAAAGATAAGAGCCATTCTTTGAAACTCTATGGAATAATGAAAATTTTAAAGTTTTCAATTTGCATTCCCTGTTGAACAATAAATTGGTTGTAAATTTCTTATATCTATAATATAAAGCTGAACGTCTGTGTGTGTGTGTGTGTCTGGTCACGAATAGGCTCCTATATGGTTGACTATTATAGAAAACTGATCACATATAATGATAGAAGATGTATCGAGACACAGGAATGGGTATGTTTGATCTGGCATAATGATGGTTCATTAAAATATTGGGGTCTGCGTTCACGCCTGGTCCACAAAGTATGGAAATAAAAATTTAAAAATTAAAAAAAACTTTTATAAGTGTTTTTGATATAGATGTAGATCATAACACTTTGATAAGTATGTTTTAACTTAAATAGGGATGGTATAATAAAATTGTGAGGTCTGCGTTCGTGCCTGGACTCCATAGGCACAAACTTTAATAAAAACTTTTCATATCTATCTGCGTCAGTATACTTTGATAATTATGTTTCAGTTTGAAGAAATATGGTATAATAAAATGTGTTCGTTCACGCCTGACCTCCATAGAATGGAAATATATCACAAAGTTTAACAAGGTTTTTTAATATAGATCCACAGAATATTGTGATAAGTGTTTCAGTGTGAACAGGTATGGTATAATAAATTATGGGTTTTATCTATTTTATTTTTACTTCCATCATATTTTGCTTTGGTTTTGATACCCCCAAATTCAAAGCTATCTCTTTACAACCCTTCCTTTTCATAACCTATCATACTTTCATAAATCCGAGTCCATTTTCTATAGGCTGTTTTTGAACCCAGTCAACGACGGGTACTTTTGCTAGTATATATATATATATATATATATATATATATATATATATATATATATATATATATATATATTTCTGTAGAAATGCATGTTCTTATTATATATCAATCCTTATATAAGAAGCTCAATGTAATTACAGAGCAATATAGAGAATAAATGACAAAAAACTATATCCCAAAATTCATGATGTTGACAATCTTATAGCTTATTCCTTTAATTCAGTTGACTTATACAATTCTTGACAGTATCTGTTTCATAGCGCAAAATCAATCACTTATTATATCAATCAGTGAATCTATTATGCCCTTAACTCATCAGAAAAAATAGCAACGATCAATCCGTCAAAAGGAATTCAAATGTGATTTGACATGATAAAAATCTGAAAATTGGAATAGAAGCTTTATATTTTTCCATTACGCCATATTGAATTTTTTCTGTCAAGAATTGTATAACTGAATCAAAGGAATAAATTATAAGATGGTCAACATCATGAATTTTGGAATATCACTTTTTTGTCATTTATTCTCTCTCTCTCTCTCTTTATCTCTCTCTCTCTCTCTCTATATATATATATATATATATATATATATATATATATATATATGTATGTATGTATGTATACATATATATATATATGTATACATATGTATATATATATATATATACATATATATACACTTGTGCCCGATATTATTCATACCCCACCTTGAAAATTGAGTTTATTATGTGTAACTTTGTAAGAATATATTGTTTACGTCCATATTGATACATATTCTTAATAAACCTCTTCTGATCATTTTCGTCATTTTAAAATCTCGGGATACTTGTAATAAAAGAAATATACAGCTATTTATAAAATCTGCAATGTTCAAAAATAATCATACCCCCTTATTTTTTCAGTATTAATCGAATTTCTGACTGTTTGTTTCCTGTTTGATTCTTATTTTGAATGCTTTTATACAACCTTTGATTAATTTCATTTCGTTTTTTGCATTTTGCAGAAATTAAAATGATATCAACTGAAAACCAATAAAAGAATAAAAATTATTAGAATGGGGAAGAAAAAAGAGCTTAGTAATGATCTTAGGACTAAAATTGCGAATTCACATAAGGATGGTTTAGGTTACAAGTCAATTTCCAAGAAATTTGAGGTCCCTACAGCAACAGTACAGAGCATCATCAAAAAATTCCAGAGCCACCACACAACAAACAACTTGATTGGTAGAGGAAGGAAAAGGAAACTGTCTGCTAGAGCCACCAGGAATATTGTAAGAAGTGTTAATGCAAATCCAACCACCACTACTAAGGACATTTTAGAAAATCTGGAGTCTTCTGGCATAAAAATATCAAGGCAAACATTGCAAAGGACTCTGCATGAAAATGGTCTGAAAGGAAGAAGACCAAGAAGGACTCCATTGCACACCGGAAAACACCTTGCAGCACGTCTAAAGTTTGCTAGGACCCATGTGAATTCTCCAGAGTCCATTTTCTCAAGTATTTTGTGGACTGACGAAACAAAAATTGAATTGTTTGGCCATATGGATGCTTCTTACGTTTGGAGGAAGAAAGGAGAAGCTTACAACCCAAAGAACACCATACCCACGGTGAAACATGGTGGTGGTAACCTAATGTTTTGGGGCTCCTTTTCGGCTAGTGGTCCAGGTAGTTTGGTCAAGATAGATGGAACCATGAAGAAGGAGCAATATTTGGAGATACTCCAGAAAAACATTAGACAGGATGCGGAGAATCTCCATTTAGGACCAAACTGGGTCCTTCAACAGGATAATGATCCAAAATATACTGCCAAAATAGTCAAGAAATGGTTTGAGGATAATCAAATTAATGTTTTGGAATGGCCTTGCCAGAGTCCCGACCTGAACCCTATCGAAAACCTCTGGCACATATTGAAAACTGAGGTTAAAAAGCGGAAACCTAGAAATTTGAGGGATTTGGAGAACTACTGCATTGAAGAATGGTCAAAAATCAGTGTTGATGCTTGTAAAAACCGTGTTGATAAATATCCAAAACGGTTACAGGCAGTTATTAAGAATAAAGGGCATGCTATTGACTATTAGTAAGAGAGGTATGAATAATTTTGAACTAGTGCCATTATTGTTTTTCTTTGTATAATGTTTCAAACTTGCATAATTTATTTATTTGTTGAGTTTAAATTAAATGCCTATGCTTGATTTATTGTCTGAAATCCCTTTAATATTGTCTATCTTCTGGTTTGAGCAATATTCTTATAGAAATCTCAAAGATCCGAGGGGTATGAATAATATCGGGCACAAGTGTATATACATATTTATTTATATATACCACATCCATCTTCATTCCATGTTCTTATACTTCTTGCTATTTTTGTTTTATTGTTTATTTTCACCCTTATTTATATATTTCAAATATTTTTTATTTATTGTTTGTATTTTTTAAATATTTTTTTTACATTTTTATATTAATGTCCATGTTTCCTTTAATGATTTATTTTGCATTTCCTTCCTAATGTATCCTAAGCTAGATGTCGCATTTTTCTATGTGCATACCTATCTCTCTTCTCCTCTCCTGATAAGAAGCATTAGGCTTGAAAATGTTTAAATATAAAGACCATATGTAACCATTGTTGTTTTTTCCCATTGTTTTTTTTCTTTATTGAACTGACAAATAAATTCATATATACCTATATTTATTTTTTTTCTGTCGATAATTTATTATATATACAGTAGAACCTCGAAATACAGTGGTTCTAGGATACGTTTTTTTAAGTTATGATGTGAAATACGATGTATATTGTTATTTAAATTTTTTTTTTTTTTTTATTACATTTTCACCCCAAACAAGGCAAATTGCCACTTTGGTGTAGGGGGCTACTATCAGGGGCAACAACTACTGGGGTACTATGTAGGGATTTGGGCAGCAAGGTGTCGGTTCACGTTACACTTGAACTTCTGCACGTCAGTACTGTTGGGGAAGCAGGGACCTGGAATGGAATTCCAGAGTCTTGCGGTTCTGGGGAAGAAACTATTGGAGTAAAAAGATCTTTTACATCTAGGGATCTCTACAGTGTGGGGGTGGGATTTAGCAGCCTGTTGGGTTTGTCGAGGGTGCTCACGTCGTGGGGGCACAAGTGATTGCAGTTCGTCAGAGCATTCACCACTAAAATACTTGTAGAAAAGGCAGAGGGATGCAACATTTCGTCGATGGGATAGAGGCTGAAGCTTAGATGCCAGTTCAGGGCCTATCAGGTTTGCGACTCTCTTTTGAACCTTGTCAAGGAGCGAGAGACTAGTAGCAGATGCACCAGCCCAGATGTGGCAGCAATACTCCATACATGGGCGAATGGTGGCCTTATAGAGGTACAGGATACTTTCGGGTGTTAGTAGTTTTCTAGCACGGTAGAGAGAGCCTACCTTTCTTGCAGCGGCTCTGGCAATGCCTTCAATGTAATTATTCCAACTCATGTTTCCTGTGAACGTTAGGCCAAGGAGTTTGAAAGATGGACTCTCAGATAAAGAGTCGTTGGCCATTGCTATGGGTGGTAGAGAGGGTTTCTTGTAATTATTGAATGAAACTACTTTAGTCTTGGCAGCATTGAACGCGACCAACCCTCTCAGGGCTGACAGACCCAGTAGGTCTTCCCAGATCATCCGTCTAGGAGAAGGAAAACTCTGAAACTAAACCAAAGGGGAGAGAGGCCTCTTCAGTCTCGGATGACAACCTTCCTAGAGCTGGTGACTCAAGCAAATTCACCGGTTTGCAAATATGTACATGTGTATTATATACTGAACCGTATTTTGTTACTAATTTTTAATGCGTATCTCGGGGTTCTAATATATATATATATATATATATATATATATATATATATATATGATGATGATGATTGCAACGTCTCGTCAGACGAGTGCCACTCCCTCAGATACTGAAAGTCCATGAGCCTGAAAATGACTTTTTTAGTCGTACCGGAAAAATCCTAACACGCTGAAGCAGGCATGACACTAAAGACGGTCATTGGTATACATACATATATATATATACATACATACATACATACACATACACACATATACACATACATATCTATAAACATACACACAAATATACATATATGCATACATACACAATACATAATACACATACATACACATACATACATATACATACACACATGCATACATACACATATACATACATATGCATACACATATATACACACACATATACACATACAAACACACATATACATACATATGTACATATAAATACATACACATATATGCACATATACATAGATACACATACATTTACCTACATATACATACACAAACATATATATGCATTCATTCGCATACATATATATATGCATATATACACCTACATATACATACATATACAAACATATATATATATACATATATACATACAAACATACATAAACATATATACACACATACATATATACATACATATACACATAGATATACAGACATATACATACACATGTACATATATAAACATACATACATACATACATACATATGCACATATATACATAGATACATATAATGATGACAGATCAATTATTACATGCTTTCAAAATTTCAGGCCTACACACGTCACAACTTTTCCATCGCCACAGGACTATTTTTTATAGACAAATGCCTGAGGGAGTATCTATACAAACATGATGTTACAGAGTTTTGGCTTTGTACAACAGCTAAATCTCTCTCTCGGTTCAAAATGTTGAGATCTAGCAACAAGCAGTACCAGTTTTCAAGAATTTTGGCGAAAGAACTGACCCAGTAAATTATCGTCTCATTAGCCTCCTCCCACTTTTCACCAAAATATTTGAGACCATAATTAACCCAGCTCTAGTTCACCACCTTACAGATGCTAAACTTCTGACTGACCAAGAATATGGATTTAGACAAGCCTGTTCCACAGCAGACATCCTAACTGTAATCTCAGAACGTATATACCATTCACTGGACAAAGCGGGGATGGTAGAGCGGTAGCTCTAGATATATCTGTTTTTGACAGGGTATGGCATGAAGGTCTTCTCAGGAAAATCGGATTAAATGGTATCATTGGAAGAATACATAACATAATTAAATCCTTCTTAGATAAGAGAAAAATCCAGGTTGTCCTCGACGGTCGTACATCTAAACAATATGCCTCAGGAGCCTATCCTTAGACCATTGTTATTCCTAATATTCATAAATGACCTCCCTGACAAAATTGCCTGTGAGATGGGTATATATGCTGACGACACCACACTCTATAACAGACACGACAGGAAAACAAATAAACACATATCTAAGGAAATGGCAGAAACACTAGAGGATGACCTCCGATCTGTAGTGGTATGGGGACATAAATAGATGGTCAGATTCAATGCTGCCAAGACTAAACTTCTCTACCACTAATAGCAATGGCCAATGACTCTTTATCTAAAAGTACATCTTTTAAACTCCTCGACCTAACGCTCACAGAAAGCATGAGTTGGAACAATTACATTGAGAGTACCGTGCTAAAAAGATACTAACACCTGAAAGTATCCTATACCTCTATAAGGCCATCATTCGCCCATGTATGGAGTATTGTTGTCATATTTGGGATGGTGCATCTGCCACTAGTCTCTCGCTCCTAGACAAGGTTCAAAAGAGAGTCGCCAATCTGATAAGTCCTGAACAGTCATCTAAACTTCAGCCTCTGTCCCACCGATGAAATGTTGCATCCCTCTGCCTGTTCTAAAAGTACTTTAACAGTGAATGCTCTTAAATACCCCTGACAAACCCGACAAGCAACTAAATCCCACACCTTCACAGTAGAGATCCCTAGATGTAAGAGAGCTTTCTACTCCAGTAGTTTCTTCCCCAGAACAGCTAGACTTTGGAATTCCCTTCCGGGTCTCTACTTTCCTAACTGTACTGACATGCAGAAGTTCAAGTGCAACATGAACCGACATCTTGCTGCCCAACTCCCTACACAGTACCCCTGATGCCTATGTCCCTGATTGTAGCCCCCTACAACAAAGTGGCAATGTGCCTTATTTAGGGTGAAAATGTAATAAAAAAAAAAAAAAAGCTTGAGCAAAATAGCCAGCAACAAGTCAAACTGCAGACCAGCTTAATCTGGCCTACCGCTTTATGGTTTTTTAAATCAGAGATTTGTTTCTCCTAGAGGGGTTGCCTTCACCACGGCTTACAGGAGCCCTCTCCACCCCACATACACATGGAAATAAACACATGCATGCATACATACAGATGCATGCAAACATACATACGCATGTACACACACACATAGAGGCACACATATATGCATGTACATACATATCCATATACACACGTACACATACACATACATGTAAAATACACAATAAGGAGTGTTCCAAAAGTCATAAATCCTCAAAGATTAGGACAACAATGATGGTGATGGGTACGATTAAATGAGTTTGACATGAATAAAAAAGAAAAACAATCTAATAGAAACAATTTGTAGAAGAGGCAGTCACTCGTTGAAGTGTTTATGCAACTTTACACAGGAATGGATGTCGAAATCATACAAAAGCAAAATTCAACAAAGCAACGTTTAAAGCGGATGAACTTCTTTTTTTTTTTAAATAAAATGTTTATAAGACTCACTCTTCTGCTGTAGATAATGATGATGATGATGATGACAAATTTCACACATTAGTTTACAAATAAATGGACCTATTGATCTGACAAAAACAAAATCCAACAGATCAGTATTTGAAATGGCTGGACATTTTTAAATAAAATGTTTGTTTATAAGACTCACACTTCTGCTGTAGATAATGATGATGATGATGACAAATTTCACACATTATTTTACAAATAAATGGATGTAAGAATCAGACGAAAACAAAATCCAACTGATCAGTATTAAAAACGCCTATATAAAGAAGGAGAAAAGAAATTAAGAATGTAATTTAAAATTAAATTTATTGTTTGACAGAATAATCCAAAAACCCATCTTCAAATATCCTTATTCCATTGAGTTTCAAAGAATGCTATTCTTCTCTTCAGAGGAAAAAAAGAAATTAGCAAATGATATATGCACAGGTTTTTCAATCGCCCTTATTCAATTATTATCTCCATAATACCATCAATCTCTCCTAGAATCTCTGGACATTCAGCCAACAAAAAGACTTTCGATCAAAACTCCATGTTCTACAACAAACTCTATGGAATTCAGGATATATGGAGAAGATAGAATACAACCATAAGAACCAAAAAAATCGTTGTTTACCCTCATTAATTACATGTCTCAAACTAAAAGAAATCATTAGATTAAATGTTATTTTTTTTTAAGATTAAATGTTATAGCAATAATAATTTCACCTCCCCCATCCACAATCGCACCAACCAATTATCTAACCTAAATAAGTCTAGCCCTAGAAAAAGAATGAGGAGAAAAATTATTTGGTTTAACCCCTCTTTCAGTTCTTAAGTAAAATCTAATATTTCCTAGGAGTTTTTCAATGTTGTTGAAAAATCATTTAAGATATACTACTTTATGTAATAAAAACTCCATTAAGATATCATATGCTGCAATGCCTAATTTAGCTCTGACAATAATAGCATCTAATAACAAGAAAATTAAAGATGCCCAGGAAATCCCGTTTTCTTTAGCCAATAAAACCAAATGTAATTGCCAAAAAAAGAGTGAATGCACTCTTGACAATAACTGTATACATAAGGATGTGATTTACTTCTGTACTATAACCGAGATAGCATCTAAATCTCTACAAATTAACACTGCTAATTTTTCCCAATTGCCAATCCCCTGACAATCAAATAACAATGAACCTGAACATCCTTCTCTACCAATAAACTTGCTAAATAGCAACACTAATAATATAAATAGTGATAGTTCTTTGCCAAACAACTCCCATGATAATAATATTGACAATAATTCATCCAATTCTTACCCTGACCATAACAACCATAAAATCCACAACACCAGCAACAGTAACCAGATTGCACCCAAAACATACACATAGATTGGATCAAGTTCATTTTCCACAGGTAGTTACAGGTAGGCAGACATAAGATCCACAATGGCGGTTACTCCTACCAACCGTTTCCATTTTCTTATCTTTTTATCACACAAATCCATTATGTTGCTCCTGTATGACACACCACAGAACAGTTCACGAAACTCACGAAAGTCTAACACTGGCCTGACTTTCTCTTTTGTAGCCTGAAATACTGCCATCACACACCTTTTCTTTCTCCCTTCCATGGTAAAAGTGTACCATTCCATATCCATCTTTCCACCTCTTTCTCAAATTCTAAATTTTTCTCTCTTTCCAAGGAATTCTTATAATACTGTAATTCTGTAACACTGGAGGCTCTCCCTTCCATTCCCATCTTACTGACCATTTCTCTCCATCAAAATTTGCTTCAAAGTCTTTATCTTCAATTTTGCAAACATTCAGCTGATGGGCAGCTTCGGCACAGTGTATATTTCCAAACTTTACTTCAGCTTTCTTTATAGTTACACTTCACACCTCATTGATCACGTCCATTCCAATTATGGCGTTGATCCCGTCAGTGATGTTATTCATCAATGTCGCCTCCACTTTCACTCGTACTCCACATACTTTTATCTCCACTTTTACATTCTATGTCCCTTGCATCAATGCTTTCACTGTGCCATTCTTACTATATCCACTCATGAGTTTTGAATTGATTAAAGTGGTGGTGCACCCAGTATTGACAAGTGCAGTCATTACTGAATCATCCACCACCACTAGATGGATAGATATATAGATCGATAGATCGATAGATAGATAGATAGATAGATAGAGAGTGAGTGAGAGAGATAAAAAGATAGAGATAAAAATCGATATTGTGTGGATAAAGCATACTATATATATATATATATATATATATATATATATGTATATATATATATATATATACATATATATATACATATATATATACATATATATATACATATACATATATATATACATATACATATATATATACATATATGTATACATATATATACATATATATATATACATATACATAAATATATATATACATATATATATATATACATATATATAGATAGATAGATAGATAGATAGATAGATATGTATGTTTATGTATAAGGAAGATGAGATAACGTTCTAGATCTTGTGAAAGACGTAAATAACGTCCGAAACTACAAAAGAAGCGTGGGTAATGTTTGAGATGTGGGTGACATTACGACTGCATGAGTCATGAAAGATGCTGAAGAAGACAAGCTCGTGAGGTAAAAAGAGAATGAGGAAATAAATGTTGTTGCTACAAACAACAAGCGAATTGGAGTTATTTCCTATTCTTTGTCTTGGTCTTCTTTGCAACTGAAACTGCACACAATGTGTTGGTTCCCGGACAATGTTGCACATTTAAAATAAAAATTATAATATCTGTTTGTTCCTTACACTTTGAAAAAGACCAAATACAATTTTTTGAAAGATGAACTGCTTTGAAAAATAGCCAAATTCGCAAAATTTGTCTTTAAAAAAGCTAATTGGACAACTTTGGACAAGAATATGAGATTGATCTCCCTTTGATGTAGCCTCGTTTTCAAATATCATCATAATACAAGATCATTGTTGGTTCGCAGATAATATTACAATTATTTTTCTCTGTTGATTGCAGTATGTTGCTAATTTTGTGCAGTTCTAGACGGCCCACCCTCCCAGGTCTTATCTCTTGTATTTTGAATGGAATAAGTTTATTACTTGCTGTCTAAAGTTCCTTAATCAGGGGATGATGATGGCGCTGCACAGGTAATTATAATAGGTCAGAGTGCTCCTCCTTTACAGGTGCTGGCTTGACTCTCCCTCATCTTCCAATCTTGTGTCCCATCTCTCTGATAAAACAAAAAAAGAATAAAAAGTTTTATCTATTTTGAGTGAGAGTATGTCACATAAAAATCTGGTTTCTTTTAAATGTAACCTTGGAATTTGACACTTAAAGAAAAATGAAACCCAAATATTAATATCCCCCCCCCCCGTAACATGATATGCTGCAGTCTCCTTGTAGCAGAGACATGTTATGTACATTTTCATTGCTGATCTTGTAATGATTACTTGTTGCAGATAATTTAATCATGTAATCAAAATGACTTTCCTTTTCAACGGGTCTTGAACCATGATATCACCTCATCATCCTCCTATTTTTCTTTTTACATGGGATTCACCACTTATCAAGGTCTGAAGGCCACTCAAGGGTAAAGGTTAATAAGTGTATAGTAATTGTAAAAGCAAATAAACACAGATAACGGGAGTAGGGTTGAGGAGGGTTTATTCAACACGTGCGTACAGGTCGCGCCATATTTTTCCAAAAGTCCCATTTACACCGTCGCCGGTAGGGAAGTTAACTCTCTGTTGTGAAGAGTGTTCAAGGGACACAACTGGGTAGAGTTAACAATACTTCCCCCTTTTTCTTGTCTTCTAGATGACCACTGAAAAAGAAAGAAAAGAAAGAAAAAAAAAATTATTTTTAAATATCCGTTTCTTTGGGTTCAGATACGAACTCAAGTATCTTAAATGAAGGGACTCCCTTCTTGGTTAAGCAATCAGCTACCTGTCCATTGGTGGGTATCCAAGAGAACTCTGCTATTTCTTTTCTTTCCAGCATTTCTCTCAAAATAGCCATCTCAATACGAAGCCTTTTATCTAGTATTTGGGTGGATGAATGCACAGAGTCAAAGAGACAGGAATTGTCAGTTTTGCAGATTATTTTTATATTTTCGGGTTCATCCTTCAATTGCAGTATTTCTAATAGTAGTTTCCTATAAAACAGACAGGCCTCCGACATGTCAACCATGAGTAGGGTTTCAGCAGCCAGTGTGCTTTTGACCACTCTTCTAATGCGCTTGGACTGCCAGGTTATTGGTGTATATTTGTGGTTATTGCCAACTAAAAAGATTATGTAACCACCTTGAGATCCTCCGTCTGTCAGGTTGGCGAATGAGGCATCACTGTAGGCAACAATCTTGAGATGACTGAGATCTCCTAAGTCAGGAATATCTACCTGGGATTTTTCTTTCTTGGCTTTCTTTACTACTCTATTGGCATGTTTTATACATTCCACATTACTTTGTTTGAGGATGGAGCTTAATGCACTGACATCGTAGCTGAGATCAGGTCTGGTCTGGGTAGCCAGCCAGTTAAGTTGGCCGATAACTTGCCTGATTTCAGAAATTTCCGCTGTGGATATTTTGTCATTAATATTCCTGCCATTTTCCACTGGGATATATTTCAATTTCTTTACGTACTCATTCTGTCCAAGTTTAATATTTTCCTTATTCTGTTTAATGTCTAATCCTATGTACTGAAACTCTGCAGTTTCTTCAGATTTAACTGCAAATATTTGATGGATTTTGTCAATAACTTTTCTATGAAAAATCTCTGACCCTGCAAAGCAAAAATCATCCACATGGGTAGCAATTATCCCTTGCAATTTGTTTTCGAAATGCCATGTAAATATAGCCTGATCATATTTTGAAGCTATAGCTCCTGACTTCATCAATTCCTCCCTGAGTGTGAGATACCAGGACCTAGAGGCATCGGTCAGGCCATATACACATTTGGAGAGTTTCCAAATATAGCCTTGGGGTACATTAGCTTCTTTGGGAGGATTCAGATAAACCTGTCTTTCCAACTTCTTGCTTTGCAGAAATGCTGTTTTGATATCCATGGATTTACATACCCAATGGTTGGATGCCATTATAGCTAATGCTACACGTAAACCTTCTTTGGAGCATGTGGGAGAATCATTTCTTAGATTCTCAGCATCTTTATCCTGAAAACCTCGGGCGACAAGTCTGGCCTTGAATGTTTGGGAATTTTTGCTTGTGTAAATCCATCTGGGGGAGATTTTTGGTTGGCCCTGATCCGGTACTTGAACATAGACTTTATTTTTATCCCAGCTCTGAAGTTCCTTTTGTTTAGCTTCCTCTAGTTCCAGGCTATCGTCAGCAGAGGTGATCATTACTTCTTCCTCAGTGCAGGAATCATGGTGCTCTTCATTTTCTTCAGTCTCATCAGCTTGCCAATCGGAAACTCCATGTTCAAAGTCCAACCAAAATGCTTCACCCTGTTCCATAACTACATTCATCAAATGTTTATTTCTGCCAGTGGCTTTGCCTGCTCTACTTATGACATTTAACTTCTTCCAGTCTGATTCTGTGTCGTTGGCAAGCTTGCATTTTATGATTTGTCCAGGTTTGGGAAGTTTGACTTTCCTGGTGGTGGTGTCGCATTTATTGGTTATGTCTTGAGTCTCCATAGTAGGGCGTTGTTCAGTGTTGTCTGCCATTTCTAAATTTTCTTCTAAAATGTTCTCTTCGAAGTTTGACACTCTTGGGGATCCTTCAGACTCTTGTTGGGTGCTCAATTCCTCGTTGTTGCCCTCATTGTGAGTCTGGTATGTTTCGGGGTAGAAAGTTAAACGAGACGGATGTACTCTAACATAGGTGCCGCCATGCTTGACAAGCACCTGTTTGTTTTCACACCCTATGACTGTCCCAGGGCCAAGCCACCTATCACACAAGTTCCTTTTGTAAAGAACAGCATCTCCATTTTTATAGGATTGGGTGATACCTGTTCTAACTTGGTGGCGGAGAGCTCGTCTAAGCTTTTCTGAAGATTCACTCGCTATGAAGTGTTTCCTGGCAGCATGCATAGCGTTAAGATTATCTGCCACAATTTCACTGGTAGAGACACCTTCTAGTGCAGGGAGTTTGTCATTAAGAAAACCAGGTAGGTTGGGATTTCTGCCAAAAACGAGTTGGTTGGGACTATATCCATGGACACTTTGAAGTGTATTTTTGGCACTTACTGCCCACGCGAGAGCCACCTCGAAACTGCAATTTGTTTCTTCTAGGGTTTTCTTCACCATTTCCCCTAAAATCCCATTGTGCCTTTCATTTAGCCCATTACTCCATGGGCTTTCAGCAGCAGTGGTACGAACGACAATATTCATATTTTGTGCCATGTCCCTAAACGCCTGGTTGTTGAATTCTCTGCCATTGTCAGTGAGAATAAATCCAGGGGTACAAAAATAAGTAATCCAATTTTTGAAAATACTATTAATAATATCGGAGCTCTCTTTACCCGGAATTTTAGCTGCAACACTGTACCTAGTACCATGATCAATAAGGTGTAATACTTTGTTACCATTAATTTCTTTTATGTCCATGGCAATGCTCTCATTAAAATATGTTCCACGTGAAAACCCCACGACAGGTCTGGGTTCAACCCTTTTGTATCTCATGCAAATTTCACAAGAATTGGGAATTTCCTGAAGTATATTAATGAATTGCTTGTCTTTCATTCCGGTGCTCCTGACTAAGTCACATAGCTTTTTACCGCTAGGGTGACTAAATTGTCTATGAAGTTTGGTGGCGATTTTTATTTTTTCTTGCCTATTTTTGTTGGAAATTTCTTTGGTAAACAAAATATGTTTGAACTTACCTCGGTCTGGTGTAGGTCTTGTTATGGGAATGTGGTAGTGCCCTGAAGAAGTACATTGCAGTGGGATTTTTTTTCCAAACATGGTGACACTGTCGTTCTCGAAATTGAGGCTTGTGCCGGCTCTTTTCATCGACTTTTTGCTCAGTAAAAGCGGTATTTCGGCATCCACCACGTCAGTGATAATACTGACTTCAATGCCAGCAATGACACATGGTAAAGTTGCTGTGTGAGTAGATTTAATGGTGTTCCCATCACCAAATTTGTAGCTTTTCCTTCCATCTCAAACTTTTAGTTTTTGTTCTTCTGGCAGGGTTTCTAGAAAACACTCGAACCATTTTCTTCCACAAACTGTCCCAGACGCACCACTATCCAAGACAGCGGATCCGAGCGTTTCTCCCAAAAACGTGCTGATACTGCCATATTCTTCACGCTCGTTCATGAGGACGATGTTGGAAATGAGCAAGTGGCCTCCTTTGTCGGTCTTGTCAATTTCATCATATGGACAGTCGCGAATCCAGTGGTATTTACACCCACACTTGAAACAAACACCGCTGCTGCTGCTGTCGCTTTCAACCTTGTGGTTTGAATTTCTTTTGATGTTGTTGTTGTTGTTGTTGTAGTGGGTTGAATTTTGGTTGCGACCCCTACCCCATCTGCCAGCCCCACGACTGGTGAGACTGGCTGTTTTATCACCGTGGCGGCGGCCTCGACCACGACTACTGGTGTAGTAGGTGTTTTCAGTTTCGTCAGTGGTGAAAATAATGTCAGATTCGGTTTTCATAGCAACCGGAGGAGTTTTCGGCGGTGAATGAGTTTCAAAGTCATTAAGAATTTTTTTTAATTGTTTAGACATTTCTCCGAGTGTTAGTTCTCAAACGGTGGCTTTTATTAAGCGTTCGTTTTCGGGGGTGAGGTTGGCGCTTTTGAGAGCTCTGAACGCTAGGACCGGCTCGGGAAGAATTATGTTGAATTCTTTCAATTTGGCAATGTGGCGTTCAAATTCAATTAGAAATGTATCTATTGCCATGCCGCTCTTTCTTCGGTGACTTTCGAATGCCTCGTACGCCCTAAATGCTGCCTGGTTTGCGTCTTCTAAAAAGAGGGTGTCCAACTTTTGATATACTATCTCCATTCCGTTTTCGGCATTGAGTAAAGTGATATCCAATTCAAGTAGCGCCTCTCTCGCTTTTCCTTCCAAGGACAAAAGCACGATGGGGGCCCGTTTTCTTTCATCTAAAGTAGTGGCTAGTTCCCATATGCGCATTTCTTTCTTCCAGGAATTATATTTTTCCGTGTTTAACGTTGGTAGGGGAATGTATTTAGAGGCCATGTTTTTTTTTGTTTGTTAGTTTTGATACGCTCTGCTACCAATGTAAAAGCAAATAAACACAGATAACGGGAGTAGGGTTGGGGAGGGTTTATTCAACACGTGCATACAGGTCGCGCCATATTTTTCCAAAAGTCCCGTTTACACCGTCGCCGGTAGGGAAGTTAACTCTCTGTTGTGAAGAGTGTTCAAGGGACACAACTGGGTAGAGTTAACAGTAATCATTGAGACAACAGCATATTAATAGTTAGTAGTGGAAATGGGGTAGAAATGTATTATTTAGAGAGGTGACTCAACAAGAACTTGTTTACATTGAACTTGAAGATGACCCTATTGTAGTCAGCTAGAAAGGAAACCAATGGAACTTGTCTACGTTGGACTTAAAGATGACCATATTGTAGTCAGCTGGAAAGCAAGCCAGTGGAACAGAGTTCCATGATTGTGCAGTTCTAGGAAAAAAAAGCTTTGTTCATGGAATCTGCACTTAGATTTAGGCACAGACAGAGAATGGGGAAAACTGTTGATAGTCGTTGTAGCTAGACAAGTGGGATACCATAGATTGAAACTCAGATGAGCACTTGCTATGAAACATGTACACTGGAAAAACACGTACTACTCTTTGAACTGGTAGAGCCAGAGAGGCTCAACTCTGCCATAGAGGAGTATCTTCTATGTCAGATATGATTGGTGGCAATGAAAGGATTATACAAAGAAGTCTACGGATAGAAATTCCACTCCATGAGGCAGAATGTCAATAACACATTTCTTATCAAGACTATGTAGCCAAATTTTGTGTATTTTAAATTCAAACAAACAAACTTGCCAGCAGACAACATGGTTGCTAGACAGATGATGCTCGACTTAGAAACATAGAACATCAAAGTAGAGGTAGCTTCATTTGCTACATTGAAGCAGAAGTTTCCACAATTGGTCTGTTGGGAGGCCACGGCTGTCAACTCCCCAATTTAACGATGTCACACACCCACTTGCACTATCCGAAATATAAAGGTCTAACCAAGAACAGTGCAGGCAAGAAACCAAGGCTTCTTTGACCCCATGATACACCAAACATTGCAATTTTTGTGGAGTTGTGAGGCACCTGAAAAAATATGCCATCAAGTTAAAGCGTCCAGAACAGAAGCCACAAGCTAAGTATCAAGAATTGGGGAGTCATTTATATTCACCAGTGGTACCCTAGATAATTTTTCTGCTCACCAGCACAATAGGACACAGCCAGCAACTGTGCCCCACATTGAGTTGGATGGGGAGCAATTTCAGATGTGCGCCCTAGAGTTATCCTTCTCAGTGACAGCAGAGATGACTATGATGACTGAATATCATCCAAAATTTGGGCATGTGCTGAAAAAATGGCATATGATTGACTACATAAAGAAGGGGATTGTATTTAATCCAGACAAGTTTCACTTTGCTGAAATGGAGGTGGAGTTCACAGGATTTCTGATTGCCACAAATCTGTTAAACTCACAAAAAGAACGGCAGAAACCATTCTTCACTTCCCTACCCTCATGAATATCACTGCATTTAGGTCATTGTTTGGACTCATGAACCAGGTGCTGTATGCTTTTTTACAAGCAGAAGTTATGGCCTTCTTTCGAGAAACAACAGAAAGTTCTATTTGGATAAGCAGCAGTTAACCAAAAAATCATGACCAAATGATCTACATTACAATCAAAACCGCCTCCACATTGGCATACAAAATTGATCCTAAATTGAAATTGTTGCTTCATGAGGGAATAGAGATAAAAATAAAATTGTTCTCACACACGGCAGTACAATCCTGAATAATTTTATCGACGTGACTCCACACAACCCTGAATAATTACATCAATTTGACACAACAACTGTGTCGATATGAACCCAAACACCTCTCATGATTTGACATAATCCCAAACAACTCTGCCGATTCAAACCTGAACACCTGCGACGATTTGGCACAACATGCTCCCAAACAACTCTATTGATTCAAACCCCAAACACCTCAAATGATTCAATACAACACAATCCCAAACGAAATGACTCAACACAACACATTAGCAGAACAACCTCGACAGTTACTCTCCTAATGACTTTGGTATCAGCTTTTTATAACTCTTGGACAAACTCATTTTCGCCGTAAGTAGGCTCGACTAAGACATTAGCAAACAATTCTTGAGTGCTTCCGCACATGCTGGTCATAGATGGCTATTATGTATGAAAGGATTGTGGTTGTGGCCGCCACAGATGGAGAATGCAGTACCTTAAGAGATCTAATTCAAAATGGCTTCCTTAAGTCATGCAACGACCTCCTACCCATAGCTCGAGTTTTCTAGCTTATGCATGGAGAATTCTATTACTTGGAAGGAGTTATTATCAAAAGCAACAAAATCATGATATCTCAACAACCTCCTACCCATAGCTCGAGTTTTCTAGCTTATGCATGGAGAATTCTATTACTTGGAAGGAGTTATTATCAAAAGCAACAAAATCATGATATCTCAACAACTTCATACAGACATATTGGAATTCCTTCATTTCACACATCAAGGTGTAAATGGTATGCTGCCGAATGCAAGACAACAATTGTTCTGGCCGGGTTTGGATGCTAACATCAAACAAACCAGATTCAAGTGCCACACTTGCAACATGATTGCACCATCTCAGCCTAGAGAGCCCTTGATGTCACCAGCAGACTCAGAATATCCATTCCAACAAGTGATGGTTGACTTTGTCGATATACAGGGTAGGAACTTTATGGTGTATGCTGATCGATATATTGGATGGGGCAAAATGGTCCTAATGACGTCAAGGGGAAATAAAACTGTATATGGTATCTTCAAACTCGGTTCTGAACTTATAGTGTGCCTGAAGAAATCTCTTTGAATGGAGGACCACTATTTTAATTCCAGGAGTACGACTCCTTTTAGAGGAACAGGATTATATGGAAACATGCCTGGGAGATTACTTTCACATCTAAGTTTACTTTAAAATGATCACTGATTCTCAGGACAGCATTTCCGGTAAATTTTTACTTCCTTCTCACCTTAACACTTACATTATGAATAACGACTTGTATGGGTTTTCTGGTATGCTGAAAACGAATATCTCATTCAAATTTGGGGCAGACAAATGTGAGTGGCATTTGCCATTCTTAATATGGGAAGGCGGGGGTGTTTTGCATTAATACTTTTCAGTTGGGAAAAACATGGCCACCAGTGAAAACCTAATGGATTGGGTAATAAAGGTTTTAATATTTAGAAAACTACTTATCTGCCCCAAGATTTAAGTGTGATATTCATTTTTAGCATACCCGAACACTTATAAAAGTCGATATTTTAAAGGTGAGTGTTAAGGTGAAAAGAGTGTAAAAAGTTTTCACATTTTCTTTGCAAATAGTGTTTTAAAGATATGTAAATTAAAAAGTGGATGATAATACAAAAATAATTGACATTTTTTTTTGTGACATATATTCTCTTAACGACTCTAACACTAACCTTAAGTCCGGGGAGTTGCCATTTGAACTTAGGTAAGGAAGTTTGTGGGTTTTTTTTTTGTTTTTTTGAGAGCAAACACAAACGCATGCTTTCACTTTCACGATTACGGACTTTTTTTTCTTAGAAAATAATCACATTAATTCCAAACCACGCGTGATACTCTGACCATAAAAACCAGTAATTTCAAACCTCGTGCGATTTACGCAAAATCCTTTGCTATTCCTGCATTATGAACACT
This sequence comes from Euprymna scolopes, assembly GCF_053919585.1. NCBI lineage: Eukaryota > Metazoa > Mollusca > Cephalopoda > Sepiida > Sepiolidae > Euprymna > Euprymna scolopes. The sequence goes on along the minus strand of NC_136487.1, from coordinate 162,214,723 downwards.
CCACACAAAAAAACACTTATGTTGGAACAATTTAAACTAATATTTTTGACACATAAATAAATGTTGCTTATTGCATGTTGATACAGAGATTTTGAATTCTTTGTCAAGTGTCGTTATTTTCCGGATTATATTTTTTTCTTTATTTAAGGATGTGGATTGGTAAAACCTTTCTATTGATCGGTGATCTCGTTAAATTTACCTTTAACCTGTTGCAGAGGTGCAGGAATGTAAATGTAAATGGTGTGGGAAGAACTCACACCCTCACGGCTCAAAAGGACGAGAGGGCTGCCTAGCAGCAATTGTAGCTTGACCGGACATTTAAAAAGGGTCTGTCGAAAACCAAAGCAGGGGTCCAGCAACAGATCTACAGCAGGAGTGGTCGGAACAGAATCTAGAACTCTCACTACCCAAGGACACAAAAAGGGTCGTAACCAGATGATTTGCCAAGATGAACAAATAAAAAAGAGGTGAAGCCAACCTGACAAAACCAAAGGCCGTGCTGCACCTTATTTGGAACAAAAATAAGTTTCAAAGAGGTACTCCTGATCCAGCACCAACCCTGATGGTAGAGATAATTCAGATTCCAGAGGCCCATGCAGAATTCGAACACATCTCCATAGGGCCAGCTGGCCTCCATACTCATTGGATTGATGTGATCGCAAACACTGGAGCACAGACATGCTCTAGCAGACCAGAAATCCAAAAAATTCTGAACTTTCGAGACAAATATCTAGTACCAACAAGTCACCAAATTATTTGAATTACAGAAAATTTACTAAACATAAAAGGCGTGATGTTTGCTAAAATCAGAGTAGGATTGAAGGAAACACATCAGATTATATATGCATAAAAAAATACATCAGATTTCTGCCTGTCTGAGTCAGCCCTAAAAGACCTTGGTCTGGTACCAGAGAACTTTCCAGACCCAACTTCACAGCAGAATGTGGCAACTAGTCCCACTAATGTCCCACCTAAGCTGGACAGTATCCCTTTTGCCCCTACAGAAGAAAACTGATCTCAATTGGAACAATGGATGAAGGATCATTTTGAGTCTAGTGCATTCAATGTATGCCCACATCAACAGCTGCAGGCAATGAAAGGAAAACCCATGGACATCACGTTCATCCCGGGGACCAAACCCACAGCTGTCCATACCCCAATCCCAGTCCCACACCATTGGAAGAAAAGAGTCAAGGAGGACCTCGACCAAAACGTGGCATTGGGCATCATAAAACCTATACCAGTGGGTACACCTACAACATGGTGCTCCAGAATGGTGGTTGCACCAAAAAAGGATGGATCACCAAGGCGTACAGTAGACCTACAAAAGCTCAACATCGCCACTCTACGGAAAACCCATCATACACCGTCTCCTTTCAACCAGGCATCGTTGGTGCCTGCGAAAACTAGAAAAACCATCTTGGACGTATGGAATGGCTATCATAGCCTAATCATCTCCCCATCGGCAAGAGATGCAACTGCCTTCATCACGGAATGGGGTAGGTACCATTATCTTTGGGCACCACAAGGATTCCAAGCGTCAGGAGACGCATATACATGCAGGTTCGACAATATCACTGTAGATATGCCCAGGAAAATAAGATATATAGACGACATGATACTATGGGACGACTCTATTGAAACATCACACTATGGAGTACATAAATAACTGCAACAAAAATGGTATCATATTCAATCCTCAGAAATTTCACTTTGCAGAAAAAGAGGTGAAATTTGCCGGGTTCTTGATAATGGAAGACGGGATAAACCCCACCAAAAAAATGACTGAAGCAATACAAAATTTTCCGATGCAAAAAAATATAACTTACATAAGATCCTGGTTTGGAATGGTAAACCAGATAGCCTACGCTTTTTCTCAGGCCGAAGTAATGGCCCCGTTCCAAGAGCTGCTAGAGACAAAAAATCGAAAGTTCTATTGGGACAGCACACTCGATTGAATCTTCAAAGAGTCGAAAAGAAGGATGACAGAAGAGATCGAGAACGGTGTAAGAACCTTCAAAGTTAACAGACTAACTTGTTTGTCGACGGACTTCAGTAGGACAGGCTTCCAGAAGCACTGCAACTGTGCCACCAAAGCCGGACCAAAGTGTGGTGAGCACCACTGGAGATTAATCCTGGCCGGCTCCCAATTTACTAACGACGCAGAGTCCCTATACGCAGCAGTTGAAGGAGAGACCTTCGCATTAGTCTACAGACTGGAAGCACATCACATGTTCGTTTTGGGATGCCCAGAGCTGTTAGTCACCGTGGACCATAAGCCAGCTCTGGAGGACATAAAACACCCAAGACTGTTCAACTTCAAAGAACGCTCCTTGATGTACAAAGCATCCTCCTGGCAAACTCAATGCGGCACCAGACTGTACATCGAAATGCCCAGTAACGTTAAGCCAGGAGGAAGCAAACGAAAAGGATATCGCACAAACCATTGATAGTGCCATAAGAGTGTCATTTAACTCCACCTATGAGCAAGAGCCCAAATTAAGGGCAACAACATGGGACAGGATTGTGGCTGCAGCTGCTACTGATGAGGAATGCCGTACCCTTGCCGAATTCGGAGGCAATTCGCCAGTTTTGGCATATGAAAGTTATATTGCTTGGAAGGGGTGACGATAATGGAAAATAAAATCCTCATACTCAGAAAACTACATGTGGCGTCAATGGAATGTTGGCAAACACCAGACAATGGCTGTTTTGGCCAGGACTGGACACGAGCATTCATCAGCCCCGGGCCCAGTGCAAAGTATGTAACATAATAGCTCCATCACAACCTAAGGAACCCCTAATGCTGCTCTCAAACCCCGAGTTCCCATTTCAGAAGACGGTGATGGACTTTTTCGATTTACGAGGGAAGAACTACTTAGTATATGCAGATACACCAGATGGGTAGAAGTCACTCTCTTGTCGTCCGGGAATGCCAAGGCCACATGTGATGCCCTACGAAACTGGTTCTGCATGTACGGCATCCTAGAAGAACTGTCAACTGATGATGGACCACCGTTTGACTCAAGTGAATATAACCGGTTCCTAGATAATTGGGGCATAAGGAAATGAACATCATCGGCATATTACCCTCAAAGCAATGGGAGAGCAGAATTGGCCGGTAAACCAGCTAAAAGGATCCTTATTGATAGCATGGACAGTTGTGGTTGCCTATGCTGTGACCGGCCAGCTAGATCCCTATTGACTCATCACACTACCTTGGTACAAGACCTACATATGTCTCTAGCAATGATGCTCTACAGTCACATGATAAAGGACCATCCCCCAGTGCTCCAGGACCGATATCAAATCCATAAATGCTGTAGATCATTATAGAGAAACAGTGATGGCAAAAAGATACTTACAGAATGAAAGGGAATACAATCTAAAAAGTCACCCACTTTAGGAACTGAAAATCGGGGAAACAGTGCAGGTTCAAAACCAAGTTGGTCCACACCCTGCCGATGGGCAAAGACAGGAAGGGTGGTGGAAACACTGGGAGTAACCGGGTAACCCATCACAATCGCAGATTCCACCGAAGAATAAACCCTATGGTAAATACCCATTGTCATTCATTACCTAAGGAGCCACCAGGAATATTGGATGCCATAGACAATCTAACAGGGCTCAAAATACCAGGACAATGGTCCTCCATGTGTGCGGATCAACACTAGCCTGAAACATTCGACTTTCTCCCAGAACAGATGGAGGTGGACGACACAGCATCCCCTGGGATGATGGAGGTTGAGGAAGACCAATCGGTGCGTCGTAGCAGAAGGGTAACGCAACCACCCAGGAACCTATCCCCACAGACATGGGGCACGTCGCACGACTGTGGAAACTATCATTCATGACCATTTGCATATGCATAAGGTGTCTGCCAGATGGATTCCCAGGTTGCTCACACTATTCCAGAAGCGAGAATGCGTCGAGTGCTCGAGGATGAATTTGGAGATGTGCCAAGAAGATGAGTCAAAATTTTTCAAAAAACTGATTACACAGGATGAAACCTGGGTCTATCACTATGATCCAGAGACCAAAGCCCAGTCAATGCAGTGCAAGCACTTGGACTCACCACCTCCAAAGAAGGCAAGGGTGCAGCCTTCCGCTGGCAAGGTCATGCTCACAGTCTTCTGGGACCAGGACGGAGTAGTGATGACAGATTTCCTGGCAAAGGGTACCACAATTACAGGACCTTATTAGGCTTAACTTTTGAGAAAATTAATGGGAGCTATCAAAATCAAGATATGGGGTACCCTTCTCTTACAAGGCAACGCTCCGGTCCACAACTCGCATACCGCCAGATCAGAAGTACGGGTGTGTGGTTATGAAATCCTTCCTCATCCTCCCTACTCTCCTGACCTTGCACCCTCTGACTTTCACCTCTTCCCAGCCATGAAATTGTTTTCGAAAGGAAAGCGTTTCCCAGATGATGCAGCCTTAATTTCTGAAGTCACGTCGTGGTTGGAGGACCAACCTGGGGTGTTCTACAAAAACGGTCTCCAGAGCTGCATCGAACGAGGGGAGAAATGCATAACTCTGGGTGGTTCCTATGTAGAGAAAGACTAATAACTGAATAAAATGACTCATTTTTGTTATGGTGTGCTCCGGCCGTAGACATGGCCAAAACACTGAGAAAACTCAAGCTGAGGGATTTTTTAAAATTAAAATCTATTAAAATCCAATATTTCTGAACAAATTTTGATTTTTCCAGAAAGATAAAACCCTGAATTTTATCATTTTAAAAGTAGAATAATATAACCCTTTCAGGTTTGTATTATTATACACATAGATTCGAAATCCTGAATATTTGTCTTGTTTTCTTTTTATCTATCTTTTTCCTAAATGTTTATTGTCAAATATCTATTATCAACCAATACTTTTTTCTTATATTTGAAACGAAAAAAAAAAGTCTCCCATGAAATTGAACATTTCCCAAATTATATTTGCATACTATCTGAACTCAAAAACATGCGGCTTTTTTTTTTTCTCTAAAGTATGCATTACTTCTAACTAGTCTAAAGTTAATACGTAACTCTAAAGGTATCACTTCTTGACCAGATTTTTAAATGAGTTAAAAATAACCAGACTTCCAATTTGATAAAAGTTCCATTATAGCATATTTATTAAGGGGTGTAGCTAGAATGGTCGAACATTCTCGTATGAGATAAAGGCAAAAAGTACTATGCATTAACATGGGAGGGGAGATTATCTTCAAGTACTACCCTAAGCTGGGAATAGGGCAACGGACTTATACTAAGTAGACATTAATAAGTCCTTCTCACCTCCCCCCCTTTTTTTTTTAATGGAGAGCAGATAATGCATGTGGATGTGTTATCGGCAGCTCCAGTAACTCTCACTTCTCCTATTTTGCCATTCAGTCCCCATTTCCAATGAGTGATTTTTCTGACAAAGGGTGAAGAAAAAGCTGCTTTCCAGGTCGGTAGTACTTCGTAAACAGTAGCCTGAGATGTCGGAAAATTTCTGTTTCATCTGGGCTGATGTTACCTGCCTAATTATTAGGGACCCGAACCTTGGATTAACCACTAAGGAGGCTGTCCTATCAGCAGGCGCAAAGTACCGGGGCTGCTGTATTGCCATTTGGTGAATGGATTCTGGACCATACAGTAGTTTCTGGTAGGGCCTCTTGATGTTATACTAGTGGGTAATTGTTACAGCTTTACCTTATCATGTGCTACAAAAAAAAAAAAATTTCTTGTCTTTTTCTCTCTTACTTTCCCTCTCTGTCCTGCTCCAACCAAGTCTATCGACCTGCTCCACAAATCCCAAAACCTCAACGTGACAAATCTCAAAAAAAAAATACGAATAAACCTAGAACCCCATCCTCCAACGTAGACCCCTACTATCAGGTCTCCTTCTCCAACATCAGGGGTCTACGTTCCAACCTTCCAGAGGTTGAAACACAATTACAGGAGACGAAACCGGACATATTCTTTCTAAGTGAAACTGGCATAGGACCAACCACTTCCCTAGACGAATTCATAATTAAAGGATACTCTAACTTAACATCTAAATCTGACCCGCAAGATCGCCACGGGCATGGAATATGTGCCTACATCAAAGATGGCTTCCCATGTGGTAGGGATATCTCCAGAGAAGACCCTAATTTACCTTATATGTGCTTCCGGGTTGCACTAGCTTACACCATTGCATTTATATTTGCCCTCTATCGCCTCCACAACAGTGGGGTTACTATCTTTAAGAGCATATCTGAGAAAATTGACCACATCCTGTCTGCTCATCCTTTGGCTAACATTCACATTTGCGGTGACTTCAATGTCCATAATGTGGAATGGCTGACCCACTCCATCCTTTGCCTAACATTCACATTTGCGGTGACTTCAATGTCCATAATGTGGAATGGCTGACCCACTCAAATAAAACCGATGACGAGGGGAGCTTCTGTCATGATTTTGCCACTGCCTATGACCTCACTAGTGTGCCCGATACTACCGGTCAGTATGCAAGCCTTCTAGACCTTTTCCTCAGAACTTCCCCTAAGCTATGTTCATGTTCTATTCTATCTCCTCTGAGATCCTCCGACCACTCCGTTGTAGCAGTTAAGATAAAAATGAAATATAATAAGTCTTCAGACGTACCTCTCCACCGTACTGTATATTGATACTCTATGGCTGACTGGAATAGCTTCTGTACATTCATATCTGATCTACCTCTGCATTCCATGTTTAAAAAGGACGTGTCCTCCATAGTATCAGACCTGACCGAATGGTTAATTGTAGGCATAGACAGATTCATACCATCAAAAAAATTCCAACAAAAACCTAACAGCCAGCCATGGTCCTCCCCAGAATGTGCTGCTGCCATCGTGCACAGAAATCACTTTTTCCATAGCTATCAACGTAATAGATGTACTGAAACTAAAGCTGCTTTTAGGAATGCCAGCAACCACTGTAAAAGAGTAATAAAAATGCAAGAGAGCTATATGCTCAGTTCGTTAAATCCAAAGTAGCTGAGCAGTGGCTTGGTTCCCACCAGTTTTGGCAAATAGCAAACAGGATCCTGAACATATCCCAACCATCATCAATGGACCTGAGGTCATCTCATCAGCATCAGACAAGGCCAGACTATTTGCCAAGAACTTTGCAGTTAATTCTACTCTATGCAACAAAGGCTATCAACTCCCCGTATTTCCCCCTATAACAGACAACTCATTATGCAACATACAAATATCTGTGCGTGGGGTCGCCAAGCTAATCAAGAACCTTGATTCCAGTAAAGCAACTGGCCCTGACGGCATTCCAGTTATAGTGCTGAAAAAATTCCAACCAGAACTTGCCCCCATACTTACAAAACTGTTTAAGCGTTGCCTTAAGGAGAAGTGCTTTCCAACACCCTGGAAAATCTCATCAGTATGCCCTGTATTTAAGAACTCAGGTAAAGTCATCTCCCTCTCAGTACAGACCAATAAGTCTCCTGTGTGTTATGAGTAAGTTGCTGGAATCCATATTAAATAAAGAAGTAGTCAACCACCTCAACAGAAACAACCTTCTTAGTGACATGCAATATGGTTTCCGCTCTGCAAGATCTACAGCAGATGTGCTAATGGTTATATCTCATATGATTTGTGAATCTCTTGACAAAGGCTTCCTTTCCAGGGCAATTGTTCTTGACATATCGAAGGCCTTCGATAAGGTATGGCATAAGGGCCTACTTCACAAGATTTCCAGCCACGGTATCACTGGAAATGTCTTCTCAATCATTAAATCATTTCTCTCCGATAGGTTCATAAGAGTAGTGGTTGATGGGCAGAAATCAGAAGCCCACAGTATTAATGCTGGAGTCCCTTAGGGGTCAATCCTGGGCCCAACTCTCTTCCTGATCTCCATCAATGATCTCCCAAAACACATACTTAAATCATTCGTTGACATCTATGCTGATGACATGACCATCTATGGCAACACATCAAAGGCCGTAAATGACAAAGTTCTCTCTAATTCTCTCTCCTCTGATCTTGAGCACATGGTACAGTGGGGGAAGAGGTGGCTGATCACTTTTAATGCATTCAAATCCAAGCTTCTATCTTTACATCATCAACGCTCTGATCCCAATCTGGCATCAATTGAAATGAATGACGCTCGTCTTGGGGAGGCTCCATGTTTTGACAAGCTTCTGGGTTTGACCTTTACTCCTGATCTGAAATGGAAAACGTACATCAGGTCTGTTGCCAAGGATGCTGGGAAAATGGTGGGATTCTTCTACCGCTCCAGAAGATATCTCACTACTGATGCAATTCTCTATCTGTATAAAAGAGAAGTACGTCAAAGGATGGAGTACTGCTGCCACATCTGGGCAGGAGCTGCTAAAAACAGCCTATCCTGCCTTGACAGAGTACAAGATAGACTTCGTGGTTTGGTGGGGGATGCCCTTTCTCTTCCCTGCAACCTCTCTCCCACAGAAGAGATGTTGCGAACCTGTCTTTGTTTTATCGTTATTTCCATGGCAGGTGCTCGTCTGAACTCCAATCTCTGGTCCCCCCTCGCCAATCTTTCACGAGAAACACCCGTCTGGTTGAAACTACTGTCAATAATTTTCCCCACTCTTTATCTGTGCCTAAATCCTAACGTAGATTCCATGAGCAAAGCTTTTTTCTTAGAACTGCACGCCAGTGGAACTCTGCCGCTTGCCTGTTTCCCACCTGTCTACAACTTGGACGTCTTCAAGTCCAACATAAACAAACTCCTGCCAAGCCGCCCCCTTAAGTAAGACACTCTATCAAATCTCCAATACTAATGATTACTACAATACTATCTCAGTGATTACTGTACACGCAGTAACCCTTATCCCTGAGTGGCCTTGTAAAAAAAAAAAAAAAATGTTGTAAAGAAAAAAATACAAAACAAATAAATGTAATCCTAGTTACTTTTCTATCTAACTGGATAATTTTTGGTTGTTTTTATTTAATGTAAAATGTTTATTCGTCTTGAAAAACACAGTGTTTACCGATGTATTTGAAAAAGAGATATGGCGGCGGACTCTGTGGTGAACACAGTAAGTTTTTTGGGGGTTTTTTTTTTACATGGAGGTCACCACTTATCAAGGCCCGGAAGCCACTCGGGGATAAGGATTATTGCATGTACAGTAATCAATGGGATAGTATTGTAGTAATCGTTAGTATTGGAGATTTGATAGAGTGTCTTACTTAAGAGGGCGGTTTGTCAGGAGTTTGTTTACGTTGGACTTGAAGACATTCAAGTTATTGTCAGGTGGGAAACAGGCAAACGGAAATGAGTTCCACAGTCGTGCACTTCTAAGAAAGAAGCTTTGCTCATGGAATCTACGCTTTGATTTAGGCACAAAAATTAATAACAGTGTTTTCAGCTAGGCGGGTGTTTATCGTGAAAGATTGGCGAGGGAGGACCAGAGATTAGAGCTCAGACGAGCACTTGCCATGAAAATAATGATAAAACAAAGACAGGCTCGCAGCGTCTCTTCTGTGGGAGAGAGACTGCAGGGAAGAGAAAAAGGCATCCCAAACTAAGCCACGAAGTCTATTTTTTACTCTGCCAAGGCAGGATAGGCTGTTTTTAGCAGCTCCTGCCCAGATGTGGCAGCAGTACTCCATCCTTCGACGTACTTGGCTTTTATACAGATAGAGAATTGGATCAGTTGTGAGATATCTTCTGGAGCGGTAGAAGGATCCCACCATTTTCCCAGCGATCTTGGCAACAGATTTGATGTACGTGTTCCATTTCAGATTAGGAAAATGAGTTCAAACAAAAGAATTATACAAAATACTGTTAGAAACCCACCGAATATACGTCCGCCTATGTCACGGCAACATATGAGTTTTTAACAGTATTTTGTATAGTTTTTTAGTTTGAACTCATTTTCCAAAACTTACCGTGTTCAATTAAGAGTTCGGCGCCATTTGTCTTTTTTTTAATATAATATATCGATAACACTCTATGATTTTCGAAGCGATTACACGTTTTAAAATAAGTAAAACCACTAAAAACTTTTCTAGATAGGTGGAAGACTGGAAGAATAATTTATTTTGCCTTTGATAACATTTATTTATATATTTGTTTTTTTTATCACTTTTTCGAATCTGTGTGTATTGTAATACAAACCTTACTTTTTCTATAATTTTTAATAGAATTTTAACTTTTAAATTACCGAATTTTCTTAATCGGTAATCAAAAGCTTTCGTACGATCTCAAGGCCAGCAGCGTAATTCTATATCGGAAATTGTAATAATTCTCAATTCATTTTTTACACACACACACACACACACACATACATACATATATATATATATAGAGAGAGAGAGAGAGAGAGAGAGAGAGAAAGAGAGAGAGAGAGAGAGAGATTCGGTCGAAGTTTGTTTACTTAAGTCATCATTGTATGAAATACGAAACTAAAGTTTCGAAAAGTTATTTGGCTAAAATTACTTTTCGAAAGTACAAAACCTCTTGGGGTGAGGGGAGGGGGGCAAACAGACACATTGATTGATTTTTATTTAGAATTCAACCTTATTAAAAATATAAAAAAAAACAATTGCAGAAAAATCTTTATGTTCGTACCCGCTATGGAAACGGAAATATCATGTTCCAAAAATTACGTAAATTGATCAAGTAATTTATTTTTAATTAATAAAATCATTTTTAAACGATTTAAAATGATTAATGACATCTCGTTCCGTGAAGGGTATGTACACCATAAAGTTTTTTTTTTTTCTACACTTAAGTTCAATTCTAAATAAGAACTCATTAATTATTCATGCGCACTTGTAAACAGACACATTAAGTGATTTTTATTTAGAATTCAACCTTATTAAAAATTAAAACAACTGCAGAAAAATCGGTAAAACTATACAAACACCGTGACAGCGAATTAACCCTAACCCTAACCCCAACCCTAACCCTAACCCCAACCCTAACCCTAAACCCTAACCCTAACCCTAATCCTAACCCTAACGCTGTCACGGTGTTTGTATAATAATACCGAAAAATCTTTATGTTCGTACCCGTTATGGAAACGGAAATGTCATGTTCCAATAATTACGTAAATTGATCAAGTAATTTTCTTTTTAATTAATAAAAATCATTTTTAAACGATTTAAAATGATTAATGTGAAATCGTTAGCATTACAAGGCTGATCTCGCAAGTTAGGATTATTGTGGACTTATCTTGCTTTGTGTATGTTTTAAAGGGGCGTTTTATTTTCTGCTCACTAATAAAATTTGATTTTCTTAGTTAAAAATAAATCGATTTAGTAAATTTACGTGATATTTTTTTGAAATATGACATCTCGTTCCGTGAAGGGTTGTTCTCTTTCGGTGGAGGAGAAATCCTTCACGACTGAGACAATTTTTATTTTTGTACCTTTTCTCCACGTTAAAAAACGACCCTGGTGTCTAACTCTGTCCCGTGGGGAGGCATAGTAAATAGGTACATCAATACACCATAAAGTTTTTGTTTTTTTTTACACTTAAGTTCAATTCTAAATAAGAACTCATTAATTTTTCACGCGCACTTGTGAAAAAAGAATTGAAATTGACACGGCACACGTTTTTTTCCTACTCCTCCATATCCCTCTTTCTTTCTTCCATCATCGTTTTCGCGCGTTTTTCTTTCTTCTTTTTTCCACCCACGTGTGGAAATTCTTTAAAGATGGCGGCCGTCGCCAACCACGTGATGCTTAAGAAAAAAATTAAAAAAATCACTGAAAAATGAGAATAACTGCATCTGTTGTTTTATCGTAGAAAATTTCTTTGACTTTTAATCACATAAAAACAAAGTTAAACAACTTTAATTGCCCAAGAGAAGTTTTTTTTTTTTTTTCGAATAATATTCACGACACAACAGAAAAATAATATATTAAAATCGAAAAAATATTGAATACAATGATCTTCGAGTTATTATTTTTTTTATTTACTATTAATCAAATATTGACATAAAAATAATTAAGAAATAAAACAAATTTAAAAGATTCTCGTTAAGTCTTTTGTATTCTTTATTTTGATGATTTTAGAACAATATTTTTTATAACAGACAGAGGTACGAAAAGTTGTCAAAAAAACAAATATACAACAAATAAATATTATCAAAAGTTACTTTTCTACCTAACTAGATAAGCTTTTAGTGTTTTTATTTAATGTAAAATGTTTATTCGGTTCGAAAAACAAGTAACATTTGAACACTACCGGAGAACGAGAATAAATGGCCACGATGTCTCGATAATCATTTCAAAATAAGAAATTAAACCAAATGGTGGTAGAAACCCACCCAATAAATGTCACGTGGTTTTCTACCACTATTTTGTTTTATTTCTGATTTTGAAGTCTTTGTCGAGTCTTCAAAGACTTTGTGGCCATTTTTTCTTGTTCTTTCGTAGCGCTTAATATTTCTTGTTTTTGAACCGATAAACATTTTAGAAGTAAATAAAAATACTAAAAACTTATTCAGTTAGGAAGAAAAGTAATTTATCTTGCCTTCGGTAACATTTATTTGTTATATATTTGTTTTTGACAACTTTTTCGTACTTCTGTGGATTGTAATACAAAGCCAAAATGTGTTAAATAAACTGTTAAAAACAAACTCAATTCATATTTCCATGACATTTATAGGGTGTGTTTCCACCACGTTTTTTTTTTTTTACATAGGCATCACTAGGTGTATCAGAAATTTCGTGAAAAATATTAAATAATTCCACCCCGTCTTTCCAAGCTTATAACTCCTCAAAAAATGTAATTGAAGCTCTATCTATTTTTTGCAAGGACCAAGGTTTCATTTTAAAACAAAAAAAAAAAACACAAAAAAAAAACGTGTTTTTTTTAAAAAAAAAAAAGGTTTTAAACTTCGGACTTTACAGGTAAATTTCTAATAAACAGTACTTTTTTTTGTTTTAAATTTGAATATATTATTTATTGATTTTTTTATCTTCAATTTATGATAAATAACAATTTGGTGAGTAAATTAATTATTTACTTTTTAGTAGACCCTTGAGAATGGGGGGGGTGAATTAAAAAAAAAACGTTTGTCTAAAATATTATATTCGGTTTATTGGAAAGAGCATAAAATTTCACATTGACCCTGAAAATATCGTAAAAATATAATCAATAGAAAAATTTTGATAGATTTTTAAAGTTAAAAAATTGAAAAATATTGAGTTCGGAAAATTCATTACTATTTAAAAAAAAAAAAATATTTCTATTACTTTTAAAACAACTTTAATAGTTTATTTTGAAAGTATAATCCATAAAGAAAATAAACAACCCACTTTTAAAAGATAAATTACGAGTTTTTTTATATTTTATTCGCAGTTTCGTGTTAGGGGTGTCAAAAATTCCTACAAAAATTCTGATACACCTAAGGCATTACCACTTATCAAGGCCAAGAGGCCACTCGAGGATTAGGGTTAAAGAGTGTACAGCAGAAATTGGACAATATAGTAATCGTTAGTAATGGAAATTCGGTAAATTTGTTAACTTATATGGAACGGCTTATCAAAAACTTGTTTACGTTAGACTTGAACACAACCATATTGTAGTCAGCTGAAAAGCAGGAAAACGGAAGACAATTCCATAGGCGTGCAGTTCTAAGAAAGAAGCTTTACTCATGGAATCTACGTTTAGGTTTAGACACGGATAAAGCGTGGGGGGAATTATTTATAGTGTTTTAGACGGGTGTTTCTTGTGAAAGTTTGGCAATTGGGGGACCATAGATTGGAGCTCAGCCGAGCACTTTCCATGAAAATAATGATAAAGCAGAGACAAACTCGCAACATCTCTTCTATGAGAAAGAGGTTGCAGGGAAGATAAAAGGACATCCCCTACGAGACTACAAAGTCTATTTTGAACTCTATCAAGGCGGGATAAGTCCTTTCTAGCAGCTCCTTCCCAGATGTGGCAACAGTACTCCATCCTTGAACGTACCTGGCTCTTATATAGATAGAGAATTGCATCAGCAGTGGGATATCTACTGGATCGATAGAAGGATCCCATCATTTTTCCAGCAACCTTGGCAATAGATTTGATGTATGTGTTCCATTTCAGATAAATGATGCCGGACACTAAGAATGTCTTTGCCTTGTCCAAATAAACATGTGTAGGAACACCAAACAGATTGGTGAACCTAATAAACGCTAATATAAAGGATCTAGTACTCATGTCCAATAATAGTTCACACCCATCCTTTAAAACATAGGCTGAGTGAATTTTACCATTGTTGCCATTAATGAGTCTAAGTACCTTGTCTAGACCCCAAAAGGGTCCAGTTTTATTTGGAGATTTAATTAACATGATTTCTCTCACCAACACCTTCTGAGGGCGATTGCCCAATATATTAGTATCAATCTCTCTTAAGAACAACAAGTAATCGTTGTGCCATATCTTTCTGAATTTTTCAATATACCTGTGTCTTAATTCTAGAGATTGCAAAAGTTTTGCTTTATTGAGAGGACCAGGACACAAATTGTCCAAGCCATAATTATTGATCAACAAACTGGATTATAACCAGTTTGTAAAAAATGATTAAAGGTTAAAATTTTGAGACCCCCTTCAGAAGCAGTAATATATGTAAGCGGTTGGTTATTGATCACTTTCTCCACATCAGAAAGGATAGTTAAGAAGCCAAAGTAGCTGACTTTCTTTCTACTTATTAATTTTTTCAAACATTGTTTGATTGTTTTTATCATTCTTTCCCATGCAAGAAATGGTGAGATAACTAATTGAAGTTGACCTAAATTTTTCTTTGAATTCGTCCGAAACAAAGATGTCAGATAAAATGATGCCGGACACTAAGAATGTCTTTGCCTCGTCCAAATAAACATGTGTAGGAACACCAAACAGATTGGTGAACCTGATAAACGCTAATATAAAGGATCTAGTACTCATGTCCAATAATAGCTCCAGATGTACAGCATGTAGCAACAAGACGTACATTTTCATGTCTTCATCATTGTATTTTACCAATTTTTATTTAATTAATTGGAATTCATTATTGAGATGAATAATTTGTATTATTTATTCATTTATTTATTGCAGACTATTATCCTCATCTTTTAATTGTTGTTTCATGACGTCCCGGCCTTCATCACGTGGTTAAACGCGATGGGATAAAAATGCAGAATCTCCTAACTGCATCCTCTGTAATTATTGCCTTCCATAATTGTTGTCGTGTCACCATATTTTTGGTCAACTAAGCCTCTGGCCAGCTTTTGGTAGGATTGAAACCGCTATCTTCAGACAATGCTCACCTGGAACCATAGAGACTATTCCTCTGGCCTTCATCAGGTGTTTACAACTATTTTCCAAAAATTCAAAATGGCGTAATGGAAAAATAAAAAAGGTATATGCAGCTTCTCTTCCAATTTTCAGATTTTAATCATGTCAAATCACACTTTATTTCCTTTTGACGGATTGATTGTTGCTATTTCTTCTGATGAGTTAAGGGCATAATAGATTCACTGATTGATATAATAATTATAATAATTAAGTGATTGATTTTGTGCTACGAAACAGATACTGTCAAGAATTGTATAAGTCAACTGAATTAAAGGAATAAATTATAAGATGGTCAACATCATGAATTTTGGAATATACCTTTTTGTCATTTATTTTCTATATTGCTCTGTAATGCCTAACCTTACTGCTTGTGCGGTGGCAATGGTTTGAATTTAAGTTTAAAATGAAAACATCAAGTATCATGGTACAATTGAGCTTTAAACAGAAACATTCATTTTGAATGCACCCCTGTCATATTAAAGAACTGTTGATTTTATATGTCGAGCCTTTTGGCTTGTGTCGTATAAAACTTCTCAAATGGACTTGTGATGTTAGGTTGTGTAAGGTGTTAACTTTAGTTAAAATCGCCTGTTCTTCATTGAGATTAGCCTGAAAAAAGTTTTTAAAAGAAGTGAAAATTGTGAATTTAGAGGTAGGAGCAATCTCGTAGACGTCTATCAAAATAAATAGACAACAAAAAAAAAAAAAAAAAATTACCTGACACAATGCTATCAGGTTTCTTTCGCTGTGAAATATTGGTTCTGTTCAGTCTCCGGAGGCAATCTTCTAGGCATTATCTCATTCTTTGAGAGAGTAAATTGGTTTATTGTTGATTGCTCTAGGCACCACTATAGGGGAATGTCGAAGGGTCCGATCACAGCAAATCTTGTACCGATTCAGAATGCTCCTTTTGAAGGGGAGGGGCTGGATTTTCTCACGTTAAACCGACTTTTTGTCTAACTACCGTAAGACGGAAGTAAGCAAAGTTTACCTGCACCCTTCTCCGCACACACACACACACACACACACACACACACACACACACTGCATCAAACTTAAACATAGGATTAGTTTGTATCATGGTGCAATTGAGCTTTAAACAGAAACATTCATTTTGAATGCACCCCTGTCATATTAAAGAACTGTTTATCGGATTATTTCAATTATTGATACTTATTGAAGACATTCCAATATAAAACCTATCTAAGAACACTGCCAGGCATATAAAGTACTTTTGTGTGAAATTGCATAAAAATGAGCCCAGCCGTTTAGGAGTCCATAGAAAATAAACTAACACACACACACACACACACACACACACACACACACACAAAGAATCAAAGTTAAACGTAGGATTGGTTTAATATGAGAGATCCTGCTTTCTTAAAAAGTATGCACTGGATGATTATAAAATTTACTGTGATTGGTTCATCGTCATTCTCCACAAGGAGGTAATGTCTAGGATGATGGCACTCTGAAAGCTAGCGATAATAGTCCTAGGATCTGTAGCAGAGCTCTCAACAGCAGAGAAAAAGAAAAAGCTTATATTTCTGAATTTTTGAGATGAGGATTGATATTCATATTATTCAGACTGCTGTTCTCATCTTGAGTTTTATTTTCACAACGTTTCAGCCGATGTAACCTCGGTATACCTTGTCGAACTCGGAAATCTTTCTGAAAAAAAAGTTCCTTTTATATAATAGTAGAGATAGTTTGAGAATCGAGCGGTGTCAGGAGGCAGGTGGGAGGGTGCCTTTGTTAAGTAGAATGCCTACATTTCTTGACCTGGTGTGACTGGTATCATCATCATCATCATCATCATCATTTTCTAGTAGTCACCTCCTCTTGCCCTGTCAGGAGAGGAGGTGAGAGAGGAAGGGTTTTTTGCCGGTTTTCCTCAGTTTCGAGTTTGCCAGCATCAACATAAGATGCTGGGCTTTGCGAGCCCTGTCTAAACCGTTTTTTGACGTTAAACATGACAACTCAGGTTTTCTCCTTTAAAGAAGTATGTTACAATTTCATTTCCAATTAATTCTAAGGCAACTAAGCCTTATCAACTGGGAAAGTGTTAGTCTCAAAGTACCAATGAAGAAACTGGGATATTTTTTTGTAGAAAACAGGCAGATCAGTATTGTCAACCAAACTTCAACCTTTGTCCCATCGACGAAATGTTGCATCACTGTACCAACTTTATAAGTATTTTAATGGAAGGTGCTCCGACGAACTCCAAGCTCTTGTACCTCCTCGACATAAAAACCCTAACCCTAACCCGACAAGTAACAAAATCTCACCCATACACAGCAGAGATCCCTAAATCTGGAAAACTGTCTACTCTAATAGTTTCTTCCCTCGAACTGCTAGACTTTAGAATTCCCTCCCATGTTTCTGCTTGCTTGACTCTACTGACATGCAGAAGTTCAAGTGTAATGTGAACTGTGAACAGACATTTTGCTGCTCAACTCCCTATATAGCATCCCTGAAAATTATGTCCCAAGTAATAGCCCCCTACATCCAAGTAGCACTGTGCCCTGTTTGAGGTGAAATAGCAAAGAAAACAAAACTTTTTCATGAAGCAGAACGGTTAGCGGAAATAAAGAAACACATGCAATAGTTAATTATTGCCTTGACTTGATTTACTTAACACTTCAAACACGAGATCGGTTTTAATATATAGAAATGAAGCTACCCCAAAAGGATCAATCTAGATTGTGATATAACATGGTTGGTTGGTTGTTTTTGTTTTACGGCATATCAACCCTTTTCAGGTTATTTAATGCCGAATCCAAAGATTTTGAAGAAAAAATTTTTAATAGAATATATTTGTTGTTTTCAAGTCGATTTCTATTTAACCCATAGTTGGAACCCTAACAGGTACTACCACTCCGGATCAGAGTGGACCTGGGAGCAACGGTAATTAAAGGGTGGCTCCACACTCCCCAAAGTCCGCAAGCTGGGGCCTCACCACTGGATATAGTTTATGGTCATATCCAGGACCCCCATTGAGGGACTTTTACCCTCTGCAGGGGGGCAGTCGGTGTATTCTAATGCCCCACCGACAAGGCCTAGTGCAGATGTAAATGTATGCAAAGTGACATCACCAGTGGTGGTGGGAGGGGGACTATAAAAAAAAGAGAAAGAGTGCTCATGAGAGACGAGATAACGTTCAGGATCTCGTGAGTGACGTCACGGCTGTACCAATGTTGTTACTCCAAACAACAAGCAAGTTGGGGTTATTTCCTATTCTTTGTCTTCGTCTCCTTTGTGACTGAAACTGCACACAACTTGTGTTGGTCCGCGAACAACGTTACAAAGGCAGCTTCAGTTTTGAAAAATTTCTCATTTATTGTTATGAAAGTAATGTTGTTTTCATTACTATTTATAAAATTACTGGTTGCAAATATTTTCCAAATTTTTTGGAATTAAGAGAATTTATAAGGATTAAAAAAATATGTTATTTTTCATGGAAATTGCTCCAGACAAGGCATAAAACCACTTAATGTAAGGAGTTAAAAAGACAAAATAAATATTACTTTCAAAGTTAAAAAACAGCCAACGATAAGTGTGAGATAGATAGATTTCGACCCCACAAACAGCAATTCTTATGCCTTTGTCAGAAACATCGCTCATGGAATTTGTGGACTAAAAAGAAAAAATTGGAAAGTGAGAGTTATGAGGTTGCTGAAAAATCAGTTTTGTTTTTCAACAGTTTAAATGCTTTCAAATTCCTTTCATGTTTGGAAGGGTCACAAAGTAATTCATTATTTTATTTTCCATTATAAAAAAAAAACATTAAAATGGCTGATTTGTTTATGAAGATATCGAGATGCATTTTGGTGGATTAAATTGCAGAATAAATTTTTTTTGTGTGTTTATTTAGAATTAAACCTGATTTTCAAAACAAGAATGCAAAAATATGTCTATGATGTATGTACTCGTCATGGAACAAAATTTTCATATTCTAAAAATCAAGTAACTTGATCAAGTATTTTTCTTAAGTAAGAAAATCAAATTTTAGGACAAAGCAAGCCACCATGTTTTGATCCTCCATATTTTATAAATAAGGGGAAAACAACTCAATTCAAACTATTCAAGATAAAAATCAGCCTAGTGATGGCTACAATTTTCTATTAAAATAGCTAAAAATCTTAAGAAAAAAGTGATTTTCTATATAAAAACTTTACTTGATCAATTTATGTGATTTTTGGAATATGATGTCTTTATCCCATGGAGAGTATGTAAACCATAAAGATTTTTCTGCAATTTAGCTTTTACAATATGTTTAACTCTAATGACTTGCTTATAAAATGACGACTTTTATAGGTTTTCAGGTATGCTGAAAACGAATAACATGATAATGTCATATAAAAAATTATTTTCCAACACCAAACTAGGACATATACCATTTATATTTGGGGCAAGCAAGTAGTTTTCCAATTTGTTTTAAATTCACAACAAATATTTGTTTCCATAGGCAAGAAATAATTTATTAAAGAAAAGATAGATGAGAGAGGGGAGGAGGTTAAGAAAGTTCCATTCGTAACTCCTTTTTTAGACAAGAATATTCACTGATCACGTGAGAGAGTCACCATTTTTTATCGAAGATGGCCAGAAAGTGTGTGTTCAATTCAGTAGAACGTTATAATTAGAAACTGATCTCTGACGGTAAGTCATAATTTTTTTTTTTTTTTTTCAAAATTTGTTTTTTAATCTAAAAGTTAAGTCTGTAATCGTTGAGATAAACCTGAAAAAAGTTTTTAAAAGAAGTGAAAATTGTGAAATTTAGAGGTAAGAGCAATCTCGTAGACGTCTATCAAAATGAATAAACACCAAAAAAAAAAAAAAAATTACCTGACATAATGCTATCAGGTTTCTATCGCTGTGAAATATTGGTTCTGTTCAGTCTCTGGAGGCAATCTTCTCTAGGCATTATCTCATTCTTTGAGAGTGTAAATTGGTTTATTGTTGATTGCTCTAGGCACCACTACAGGGGAATGTCGAAGGGTCCGATCACAGCAAATCTTGTACCCATTCGGAATGTTCCGTTTGAAGGGGAGGGGCTTGGATCTTCTTACGTTAAACCGACTTTTTATCCAACTACCGTAAGACGGAAGTAAGCAAAGTTTACCTGCACCCTTCTCCGCACACACACACACACACACACACACACTGCATCAAAGTTAAACATAGGATTGGTTTGTATCATGGTACAATTGAGCTTTAAACAGAAACATTCATTTTGAATGCACCCCTGTCATATTAAAGAACTGTTGATTTTATATGTCGAGCCTTTTGGCTTGTGTCGTATAAAACTTTTCGAATGGACTTGTGATGTTAGGTTGTGTAAGGTGTTAACTTTAGTTAAAATTGCCTGTTCCTTCTTCTATCGGATTATATTTACAATTTTTTAAAGTGAAAAAATGTTCTTGCTTTTCTGTGAAAAGTTGGTTTTCCTGCTGATAAAGAACAATGTTATTTCTTTGGGGAAGAAAAATGTCTTTCTTGTGAAAAGTGCTGTTCTTTTTTTCTTTTTTTTTTTTTTAAATCTAAGCAGAAATTGGACAAAGGCATATTATATGTACAAAGTCTTACATAATTTCTTTAGCCAATATACTCTATGACCACTACGTGTGGTGATTACATAATTGTCTTTGGGTGGAGTACTCACTTCAGGTGTATGTGTATTTTGATTCTGTGTGTAAGTAGGGGGAATGTGTGGCTCGTGTGTTTTTGTGTCCAGAAAGGCTCTTTTTACTCTGCCAATAAAGACATTTTCTCTTTTACCACTGATATCTACGGTGAAAAGTTTATCAGTATATGAAAGCACGCAATAAAGGCCAGTATAAGATGGAGTTAGAGGGTCTTTCACAGCGTCTTTTCTGAGAAAAACATGAGTCCAAGATGAAATGTCCTTTGGGACCGAGGATCTTATGGTCTGTTCTCTAGTGTGCATCGGTGGGAGCTTACTAAAATAAGCTTGCAGTCTGTCAACATACAGAGCTGAATTGGTCGTTGTTAACTATATCGGGGTCAGCATTTGACTTGACAACGATAGAGGTATTCCATAGACAGTTTTGGCTGGAGAGTATCCCAGGTCTTCCTTGATTGATGCCCGACAGCCAAGAACGACAACCGGTACATATTTGCTCCGTCACTGTTGATCAGGGTAAGCACGTAATGTTGCTTTCAATTGGCGATGGAAGCGTTCTATCATCCTGTTAGAAACTGGGTGGTAGCTTGTTGTCCGAATACGTGTAATCCCTAAGATCCTGGCACAGTTCCTGGAATAGGTGGGATTCAAACTGTACACTACAGTTCGTAGTGATGGTTGTGGGAACTCTGTAATGTGATATCCAGCTTGATATAAGGGCTCGTGCTACGGATTCAGCCGAAATGTCATTTAGGGAAATGGCTTCAGGCCACCATGTGAAACGGTCTATGCAGGTCAGGAGATAAGTAAATCCTTGACTGACCGGCCATAGTTCAACCAGATCAATGTGAACATGGCTACACCGAGCATCTGGGGTGCTGAATGTTTCGAGGGGTGTAGAGATATGCTTGTGCACCTTTGACTTTTGATAGTATATACTAATGGAGCCAGAGATGGCTTCTGTTGCCAGGTTCAGATCTATTGACTGGTGTTAATCATGACACCCTGCACTGAAGATTCCCAAAAGGATGAAACACTAGTGTCTGTAGGTATTTAATAATTATTATAGTAAATAATTATATATATATATATATATATATATATATATATATATATATATATGTATGGCGTGTCCAGGGGTGATGAAAAAAATCCAATAAAGTGTTCGATCGTAGATGTGAGAGCTGAAGATACAATATCTATTATGACACTATATATACATATTTCAAGGTCGTACCATTGGTTTCGATACACCGAAAACAGTAATAATATACTGTGGAAAATCGGTATAATCTCTCATGCCTTTCTCATTATTTATTACCGTTAATTGTCCTACTTTTATTTATTGATATGGCTTTAACAGGACTTTTATATTTTTTATAGAGTTTTCCATAGCACCCCCTTCCCCGCTATGCATGCGCACACACACACACGCACGCACGCACACGCACAAACACACACACACACACACACACTTTCTTCCTTTCTTTCTTCTATAATCATAATCTATTAGCGTCGTTTTTAAAACGATATTTTTTAAATATGAAATTCTGAGTCTTAAACGCTCGTCTAGCGTTTCTTCTATGTTCATTCATTTTGCATTAGTTCCAGATTTTTCTTTGTCGCCGAAGAGATTATACCGATTTTCCACAGTATATTATTACTGTTTTCGGTGTATCGAAACCAATGGTACGACCTTGAAATATGTATATATAGTGTCATAATAAATATTGTATATATATATGTATGTATATTTTGTGAGGCAGAGAAGTTTGTTTTCTTTCTTTCTTTTGTGAAATCTTTGTTGCTGTTTTTTTCCAAATGTTTCAAAAAAGGTTCTGTGCATTCTTTTATGTTCACCATTTTTTAGGAAAATAATTGTTTTTCCTCCTTAATAAAATATATTTAAAAAACACAGCACAAAAGAACAACAAACTTCTTTTTAACAATAACAACTAAGAATATGTATCGGTAGCAGGAATTTACAAGTCGGACTGCAAAAAAGGAAGAAGGAACAGAAAGTTCTTCTTGAGGTTATCGTCAGTCGGTCAGTACTGTGTCGTCCCCAGCTAATAGCAGTTGTCTCCAGTGGAAGCCGTCGATGCTGGAGCAAGATATCAGGGGACAGATAGGTGTTGCTTGGCTGAAGGTCCAGTCCTGACTGACTAACGTTCCCTCAAGTCTTTTTAGGGAGCAGATAAATCAATGCAGCTTGTTAGCTGATAGAACTCAGAGGGGGGCATTGATTCACTAGAGAAAATAGTTCTCTGTAACTGCTACAGACTCCCAAATAATTAGATTACATTTGACGTACTGATTCCCGTCAGATCACTGAAGTTAAGCAAAAAAAAGCCTGGCCAGTACCAGATGGGTGACCATTTGGGAGTTTCAGGTGCTGCATATGCTCTCCGCTTATCTCGGCATTGTTTTCAGTCATCTTGGATTTTTCTTTGCCACTGGACACAAGCAGTGCCGATTCAGGGGAGGCGTGGTTGGGCATTGCGCGACCCTTGCCTCACAATTACTCACACGTGCAGCTGCCCCCACAGGAAGTATCCTTTGTCTTTGCTTGCATTTTTAATATGGGCCAATAAAAAAAGGAGTGTAAAAAGTATTGCCTCCTACTGTTCTCATCTTGAGTGTCATTTGCACAACTTTTCGGTCGATGTAATCTCTGAACTTCTTCGGATGTATCTTGTTGAACTCGCGAATGTTCTACCAAACTCTGGACATCTCGATAGAAGTTCAAACGGAATGATTTATTTCCTTCACAGGCGTAGCAGGCTCGCATTCTACCAGCCATGACTTAATAGAGGCCCTAAGTAATTCGCAACCAATAGAACTCTTTCCTTCTCTGAAGATGGACTTGATGTTTCAACCTTAAAAAAAAAGAAAAAAAAGAAAAGCAATGAGAAAAAAAAATTTAATTCTTTTTTCCTTCTTTTAATAAAAATTTTTGCATCTTAATATTTTTTAAAAACAGCTTTATCTGTTTTTAAAAGTTTTTTATTTAAAATTTTTAATGATGTTTCCAAGAGCTTTGAGACCCATTTTTATACCTTTAAAGCAAATATTCACTAAAAAGGCCCACATAGAAGAAAAGTTCTCTGACACCTTGTGCATTTGATAACAACAACAGCACGCCTTGGACATAAAATCACAAGGATTTTACTTGAAAAAAAAACAAAAAAACAAGCAATAGAACTCTTTTGTTTCCACCTAATATGGTCCGAAACTACTAAGAAATGTTTCAACTTAAAAAAAGCAAATATTCACTAAAAAAGCCCACATAGAAGAAACGTTCTCTGACACCTTGTGCATTTGATAACAACAACAACAGCACGCCTTTTACTTGCAAAAAAAAAAAAAAAAAAGCCAATAGAACTAATATGGTCCGAAATTACTAAGAAATGTTTCAACTTAAAAAAAGAGGATTGCAAATTACATTGTTATGATGACTAAACTTATGCATTCATGACCTGAAAAGTTTAATCTTTCTATTGCAGATATTGATGGTGTGAGACTCTAAGAAAGCAACTCTTCTCAAGAACGTGTGTCAGAAGCAGAAGTTTGTCATTGAATTCCTGGCAAAAGTGCATTGAGAATGGTAGTGACTATGAAGACAAATAAATTCTGAAGCATAAAATGCTGCTCATTTTAACGCTTTAACTTTTTGAGTTAAAATAGGAGGCTTTACTTTTGGAATGACCCTTGTATATTAAACAAATAAATGTTACCAAAGGCAAAATAACTTGTGCTAATACCAGCGTATTTGTAACAGAGCTGCTGGCACGTATTTAACAGCAACTGCATAACACATATGCAAATGACCAAGCTAGTGCAGGAGCTCATCTCACAGCAGAGGAAGAGAAGAGAAAGAAAAAGCAGACAAAAAAGGCACCATGTGGTGGGAGGAATGGCAAGGCAACTGGCATGAGATGGATGTGTGGCCACATGGCAGCATGAGGGATTAGAGAGAATGTGTTGCGATAGCAGGTTTTGTAAAATACATGGCGAAATAAGAGACTTTTAAAACAAAAATGCAAGTCGTTATTTTGGAAAGTACTCTTAATAAATGCCTTTTATATCAACTAAAAAAACTGAGTCAAATTCCTTTCCTGTCTTCGATACAACATGTAGGTTCGTGTTGACAAATAACAACAACGTTACATATTTGTGTGTGTGTGTGTGTGTGTGTGTTATAACTTGTTTTAAAGCATTTTTTAGTTCAATACAAAACTAGTGTCAAGTCTGCTAAGTTGGAATGAAAAACAAGCCATTTCGAACCCCAATCCATAACCGAACCAAGATCAACTTCTAGATCAGTTGCATATTTCAACTGATCCAAGGAAGATGGACAAGAAATAATACCAGAATAGAAAGTGGTGTCATCAGCAGAAATGTTAAATTTCTGAATATTTTCTTGAAGGTCATTTTCCAGAAAATGAACAAGTTTGCCATTGACCAACCTTTCAAAACTTTTGCTAATAACAGAGAGAAGATATTTAGTTGGTTCAGACCGATCACAAGCATTTTTAAATATAGGGACAACAGAAGACTCTTTCCAACAAGAAGGGAACAAAATTGAGCACAAACTGAGACTGAATAATTTCAAGAGAATAGAAGAAAGTTCTGGAGTATAATGCTTGAGACCAACAATGGTAATCAAATGGTAGTTGTTACGACGGATGGGTATTCTTCAACTTGACCATTTCTTGGTGGTATGTAATGGTGTCGCTACTTATTGTCTCTGCTCGATGTTGTAAGCAGCGTGTGATTCCATGTTTGATACTGTATGGGTGATGGGAGTTAAAGTTTAGGTATTGTCCGGTGAAGGTAGGCTTGCGATATACGGATGTCTTAAACTCATGCTCTGTGCGTGATATGAGTATATCAAGGAAGGCCAGTTGGTTATCTTTTTCTTTCTCCATTGTGAACTGTATCGATGGTCTTATTGAGTTCACATGGTCTAGGAGAGCCTGGATGTCTTTCTGATGAGGCCAGAGTATGAAGGTGTCATCAACTACCCCGATAGCATACTATCCACCAGACGTGTTAATAGTATAAGAGAGGAGAATGAAACCCAAAAACCTCCAATGGTCTGCCTACCATACATACGAGGCATCTCCGAAAAGATTCAGAGAATATGTGCCCCCTACAACATCAGGACGGTATTCAAGAGCAAGTCAACACTCAGACGACACCTGGTACGAGTGAAGCCCCGCATGGAGGAGAACATGACCAAAAACTGCATATACTCCATCCCATGCAGTTGCAGAAAGGTTTAAAAGGGTGAAACATGCCCCCCCCCCTAAAGTAAGGGTGGAAGAACACCAAAAAGCGGTAACTAAAGGGGAGATGGAAAAATCGGGTATAGCCAACCATGTCTGGATGGAGAGGGGGGACCATCGCCCCTGATGGGATGAAGTAAAAATAATAAACAGAGAGACCCACTGGAAAGTGAGAAAACTTAAAGAAACAGCTCACATGCTCGGACATAACAACCTACTGAGCAAACCAAGCATAGAGCTGAATGCAATTTGGACACCTCTGATAGAGAGAGAAAACCTTGAATAACAACATAGGTTTAACATTAACAAAAAAACAACTAAGAATTGTGACATATGGCCGAGTGGTCCTAGACGTATCAAAGTTTACAGTTACTCAAAGGTGCTGAGTTCAATCCTGAACGAAGGCAGTGAAAAAGTAACATTCAAAACAGAGAATCAGCAACTATGTCCCAAAGCCTAGCTGGAGTCCGAACACGGTATCCCCGTAATAATAATAAAGGGTTGGGTTCGAAACTCCTAACAAACGGTTCCACAGTTCGATAAAAAACACCTGACGAAGGCCGGAGGGCAAAATGGCTGAAACGTTGTGACAATAACAACCAAGATGAGGAAGTCAGTCCAACAATCTCAATCAATGAAAACACCTCATCTCAAAAATACAGACAATTACATTCACGGTTTCCTTTTGCCTTCCCTTGCTCAGACATATCGGCTACTGCAATTATACAATGCCTCTGCTCACTAATTGCCGTCTTTGGAGTCTCTGCTTATATACATTCAGACCAAGGGGATTCTTTCATGTCAAAGCAGCTTCGGCAATTTCTACTGGAACAAAGAGTAGCTATAAGCCAAACAACTCCTTACAACCCTAAGGGTAAAAGCCAATGCTAAAGATATAACGGCATTATTTGGAAGACCGTTCAATTGGCTGCATTAAATAATGGATGTTCGATTGATAATTTGGAAAATCTCCTTCCTATCGCATTATATGCCATTCGATCTTTATTGTATACTGCCACGAATGCCACCCCACATGAAAGGTTTTTACCTTTTCAACGATGGAGTTCAGTGGGAGGTTCGCTTCCATCTTGGCTCTCTCGACCCGGTACTGTGTTTCTGAGATGACATGCACGTTACACCAAGAACAATCCCTTGGTGGATGAGGTAAAGCTTATAGAGGCGAACCCCCAGTACGCTCTAATATGACATACAGATGGTAGAGAGTCTAATTTGTCTCTTAGAGACCTAGCACCTGCCGGAGATGTATCAGGACTGTGGATAGCCCTTGAGGACAAACCAATTCCCCCTTGACACTGAAGCCTCTCCGGAAGATCATGGCACTGAAATTGCTCCTGACACATTGTCTAATGACACTGTCTTTGTTGGGACTTCATCAGACACTTTGGATAGGCCAACACTCGAATCCCTGACAGATAAAGGATTAGCACAGAAGAAACGTGTTCATCCAGAGACTAACTCTGATGCTGAACGATCTGCTCCTCTGAGAGGGAAATATTTTGGAGTGAGGTATATTCAAGCCCACAGTCAGGTTCATACTGAACAGCCTCCCTGTTCGAGTACTCCAACCCCAAATCATGGAGTGCCGAGGCAGCCACTGCAAGCTCGTAGGGAACCTGGATATTTAAGGGACTTACTTTCCTATTAGTGAGAAATTTGGTAAGGGAGAATGTTGTAAATATGGATTATCTCCTCTTTGATAATCCAAGCTATAAAAGCTATACATTTCTGTTTGTCGAATAGACGAGTAGTAAGATTCTTAATTGAATAAAAGATCACTAGGTGGAATCTCTTGTCCTGTTTTCATTACATCTATAAAACAGCTGCTTGATGAACAAAAATTCAGAATTCTTTCAGGGAGGGAGAAGTGGAGGTACACGGCAAAATGTGCCTTGGCTTTCCTACACCGATTTTAGAAGGTAAAGTCACACACACACGTAAGCATACCCACAAAGAAACTTTGAAACGAGCTTTTGTCTGTAAAAACTTCTCAACAAGCTTTGATATTTTAAAGTTTATTTTAAATTTATGTAAAATTGTTGGCATAAATATATTTTGTTTGTTTCCCTTTTATTCCCAAATTCCCATTGTTGAGTTATTACTTGCTAACAGGTGAGCCATGTTTTTATCATTCTTTTTTATGCATCCATATAACTATATATAACCATAACTACACTATTTGTAGCATTACAGTAGTAGCAATAGCAACATTCGAGCCCACCTCCCAAACCTTCACACTTCTGACATATTTGGCCAATCTATTGTTTCATATCAATTTTGGTGCAATTATGATCAATAGTTTTAAGTGTCTATAAATCGTTATTATTTTTAGTAATAATAGTAGCAGTATTATAGCAAAAGCCGTAGTAGTAGTAGTAGTAGTAGTAGTAGTAGTAGTAGAAGTAGTAATAGTAGTATCAATCCATTAGCACCAATAGTCCTTTTTTATGATGCGAATAGTAATTAAAAACATATCAGTTAGTCCTTTAGATTGGAGTGACTTTCAAAGACCTATAGTCTGACGCATATTGGCAACACTGATGTTTTCAGTATACTGTGAAAATCAAGAGGAGAAGGATATAATCAGTTTCATCAATTATTATACAATCAAATTTTTCTATCATTTTCTTTTTCTTTTTTTTTTTTTACTCTTTTTCTCTCTAAACAAAGCATATCGCCACTTGCAACGTAAGTGGGTTTGTATTTAACAGAGGATTGTGGGGGATAAGCAACAAGATGTTTGTTCATATTACATTTAAACGTCTACAGGTTAGTATAATCAAGAAAATAGGAACCAGGGAGGGAATTCCAAAGTCTAGCAGTCCGATGGAAAAAATTATTAATGTAAGAAGGTTTTCCGATATCTAGGAACCTCAACAGTGAAGGGAATAGGATCTTACTGCTTGTTCAGTTAGTCAAGAGTTGAGGGGGGGGGGAAAGTGCTTTGTGTTCATCAGAGCACGTTCCATTAAAGTACTTGTACAACAGACAAAGAGATACAACATTTTGGTGAGGAAACAGGGGTGGAAGCTTGGACGATAATGCGAGACATATGAGATTTGAAACTTTTTTCCCACCCTGTCTAAGAGGGAGAGACTAGTGGCAGCTGCACCATCCCAGATGAGGAAACAATACTCCGTACATGTGTGAATTGTGGCTGTGAGCAATTTTCTAACATGGTAAAGAGAGCCCACCTTCTTTGCGACAGCCTTGGCAATATCCTCAACATGTTTGTTTCAATTCATGTTGCCTGTGAATTTTAAGCTGAGGCGTTTGAATGATGAGCTCTCAGGAAGGGTGTTATTTGTCATGACAATCAATGGTTTTCATTTATAAAGTTACTAGCGAGGGGTACCCGGTGTTGACCGGGTGTTTGGAGGTGTGTGTGTGGGTGGGGGGGGGGGGTTAAAAAAAAAGGAAGTATGAGGATCGAACCCAAACTATTGAGGTAAAATTGTAAATTAAAGTGCGATAAAAAAAAGTGCGACGTTAACAATTGCCCCACCGCGAGATGCTAACAGAAACACGTTTGAATTTATTTAATTACTTGGATTTAGCAGGTGCCCGTTTTAATGAGTTAATGAGGTCAAGTTTGACTGTGGGATAGTATTCATTTACTGCTGAACGCTTTTTTTTTCCCTCCTCCAAGATGTTATAGGAAAAGGACTAACCCACATGCGGCGAGCGACAAATATTGAATATTTATCTTCTCGAAATCGAGCAAATTAAATAGACAGGCGAGCTTCGTTGTTAACTGTGAGATATTACGATTTATATGTGATATAAAAAGTTTTAAAAAGTTGTGAAGCGAACAGCCGCTTCTCTGAAAAAAGCCTTTTGTTGACATACAGAAAAAGTGAACACGCATACATACATACATACATACATTTTCGCTTTTATATATATAGATGAATAGAATAAATAAAAATGCCGTTAATGGACGTTCAGTGCTGGAAAAGACCACACGATATTATTGTAAAAAAAAAGCCCAGTAGAAAATTATTGCTGCAATTAGATTCATTGTAAAATTTTACTTAAGACAAAATGTTTGAGCTCTGTATAAGGCTTTAATTATAATCGGTGGTTGAGAAATAATCCATATAAGCAATCCACATTTTTATAAGTACAAGCAGGTGGACCGGTCGTAAAATATGCATAAATATATTTTCATTCATACAGACACTGAAACATGTGCATGCGAGTATTATGTTTGTTCTAAACAGTTCAATTTTTGGAAGTAAAAAAAATACTCAAGCTGAAATCAAAACCAAAACCTAAAGATAGTTAGTCAAGTACGCTAACTATTAGGCCAGCTTGACACGACTTTAAAAATTGTTTTCAAAACTACTTATTCTTAACAAAAGGAATCTGTAATGTGAATTATTCATGCATGCGCATTTGTGAAACAGCTGACAAACAGATAAAAATCTGATAAATTTTTTTTCAATTTTAATCCCTTAGCAGCCCCTTTTTTTCTTAATGAAAACCGATTAAAAAGTTTCCCACATGTCTGAATACATTATATACCAAATTTCAAGTCTGTAGATCAAAAATTTGTTGAGAAGTGTCCTTGCACACACACACACACACACACACACACACACACATACTCACTTTTATAAATATGTAGATAAGTGAATGTGGTACCTATTCTATAAAGTCCAATAATTTTGTATCAAATAATTTTGTATTTACAAAAGATTTTTGGTTATAAATAAAAGAAAAAAAGGTGAGAGCTAATGAACTTACATTTGATACCCCTTCCCTCTTATAAAACACAACACGTCTTAAGATCACTTAATTAGTGCAATTATGACCAGTAGTTTTGAACCTATACATAATCAACGTACAGAGAGATTTTAAAAAAACCTTTGTTATATTCTCTTAGTGTTTGTCTGTTTGTTTGCTTATTCCACTTTTTCTCGGAAACGTGCAGACTAATGAATTTACATTTATTATCTCTTGCTTAATGCTAAATTTAGTGCAGTTATGTCCAGTAATTTTGAAACCTATACATATCAACAGACAATGAGATAAAAAAAATCTGAATCATATTTCTCTGAGTTTGTCTGTTCGTTCCACCTTTTCTCAAAAACTTCTTGGCCAATCTTGTTGTAATTTTGTATAGACCTTTGTTATGATAAGGTGTAGCGAATTAAGTATTATGGCATCTGTTCTATACACGCTTAGAGATTAGTATTTAATGCAAAAATAAACGCAAATTGAACCATATTCAAACGTGAGTTTTGCATAAAACACTCATTCTAAGTCAACAGGGTAGAATTTTTGCCCGCTTTTCAAAGGCAAAAAAGTCTAGTAATATTATAGTTGCAATCTGCAGAATCATATCACCATAATCGGCAACTTACAGCTGATGTTGGAAAGATACTTTGAAGGAAGGAAGGAAGGAAGAAGAAGAAGAAGAAGAAGAAGAAGAAGAAGAAGAAGAAGAAGAAGAAGAAGATGCTAAACCATCAACTGATTTATCTGTCATTTAAAATGACAGCCATGTGATATGGATTCAGATTCAAAAGATGTTAAAGTTGCTTATTTTAGTTCTAAAACAAAAAACGAACGCTGTGTCGCTCTGGCCAGGTTCCAGGTCATTGCACCACAGACCACATATGCTGTTCTGCCCTGCTTGTTGCATTTTATTTGTCTAGTTTTTAACAATGCTTTCGTCATCATTGTTTGGTTTTTATCTTTAAATGTATCAATATTCCTACCAATGGCCGGATTTTCTTGCTTGTGGGCTTTAGGCCAAAAACTATCAGTGCTTTTCCCCAACAATATATATATATATATATATATATATATATATATATATATATATATATATATATATATATATATTCAAGTGCATCTAATTGAACATGACAGAGTTCTTCTTTTTTCCGATTTTGTTGGCTAACTTTTCAATTTGCCGAGCGGTCTTTTGTATTTCGGCTGGCATGTTGTATATTATAGCACCCAGTAGTTATTGTTCGGTCGTATTCTACTCAAGCACTTTCAATCGGTACATCCGATCGTTGTCAGGAGCGATTGTTGTTGTTGTCATTTTCTTTATTGAGGCTTGATGTATTTATAGTTAGTTCTATTTTTTTATTGATTATAAATGTGGGTGCAGGATGGGTCGGGGTGAATTATTTTTATTTTTAATTTTGATTTTCTTATTTTATATTTTACTAGCAAAAGTACCCGTCGTTGATTGGGTTCAAAAACAGCCTACAGAAAATGGACTCTGATTTATTAAAGTAT
Source organism: Euprymna scolopes (assembly GCF_053919585.1). Taxonomy (NCBI): domain Eukaryota; kingdom Metazoa; phylum Mollusca; class Cephalopoda; order Sepiida; family Sepiolidae; genus Euprymna; species Euprymna scolopes. The sequence continues at coordinate 162,182,240 of NC_136487.1, read as the reverse complement.
GATAGGTTATGAAAAGGAAGGGTTGTAAAGAGATAGCTTCGAATTGGGGGGTATCAAAACCAAAGCAAAATATGATGAAAGTAAAAATAAAATAGATAAACCCCATAATTTATTATACCATACCTGTTCACACTGAAACACTTATTACGATATTCTATGGATCTATATTAAAAAACCTTGTTAAACTTTGTGACATATTTCTATTCTATGGAGATCAGGTGCGAACGAACACCCCATAATTTTATTATACCATATTTCTTCAAACTGAAACATAATTATCAAAGTATACTTACACAGATAGATATGAAAAGTCTTTATTAAAGTTTGTGCCTATTTCCATTCTATGGAGGCCAGGTGCGAATGCAGACCTCACAATTTTATTATACCATCCCTATTTAAGTTAAAACATACTTATCAAAGTATTCTTATGTACATCTATATCAAAAACACTTGTAAACGTTTTTTTTTAATTTTAAATTTTTTATTTCCATACTTTGTGGACCAGACGCGAACGCAGACCCCACAATTTTAATGAACCACCATTCTGCCAGATCAAACATACCCATTCCTGTGTCTCGATACATCTTCTATCATTATATGTAATCAGTTTTTTAAAATAGTCAACCATATAGGAGCCTATTCGTGACCACACACACACACACACACACACACACACACACACACACACACACACACACACACACACACACACATTCAGGTGTATATTATATTTATTTAGTTATTTATTTAAATAAATAAAATATTAAATAAGAAAATTAATTAAAAAACTTTATCACCTTGCATGGAAGGATTGCATTTAAAATTGATGGAATATTGGCAGGAGATGTAATTCCTGAATGGAGCACGCGTGGAAGAATAGTGCTCTGCCAGAGGGATATTTACAAGAGCACTGTGGTTGATAACTATTGGCCCATCACCTGCCTTCCACTGATGTGGAAACTACTGACGGGCATTTTGGCAGATGAGATTTACAAAAATCTGGAACATCATTGTTGTTTGTTTTGAGTGTGGTACCCTTGTTGTTCATATTACAAAAGGTAAATGTATGTTATGAGTGGCGAAAAAAGGAGTAAACCATTTATTATTTATGGATGACTTAAAGTTGCATGCAAAAACAAATACCACTTAAATATGCTTGTAAGAACTGTTCAAATGTTCAGTGATGACATAGGTATGGAATTTGTCATGAAGAATTGTAAAATTGAATAGGGGGTAAATAGTTGAAAGTAAAGAAATAAAACTTTGGAATGGAGAAATGATAAAAGAGGTTGGAGGAGAAGGATTTATCTACTTAGGAATTGTGGAATTAGTTAAAATAAAAGAAGCTGAAATTAAGGAAATAATAGGAAAAGAATACAAGAGAAGACTACGGTTGGTTCTTAGGTGAAGATTGAATTGCAGAAACAAAATATCTGCAATAAACACATGGGCAGGAGCTACATTTCGATATGGGGCAGGTATTATTCAATGGAAAGAAAATGTGCTGGAAGATATGGACAAGAAGACAATGAATGGAATTCTTCACTCAAAGAGTGATGTTGATATATGAAAGAGAGAAGAGGGCGGACAAGGATTTATAGGTGTGTAAAAGAAAAAGAAAATAGTCTGAAAGTTAACGTTTCCAACTGTAAGGAAAAACTTATAAAGGGCGTGGCAAAATTTGAAAAATTGCAAGAGAGTGAACTAGTAAGAAGTAAAGAAATCAAGACAATAAATGAACAAAAAATTAAAAACAAATGAATTGAAAAGAAAATGCATGAACAGTTCAGTAGAAATCTACCAGAGGCAGTGGACAAAGGAAAAACCTGGTGATGGTTGTCAAAATGTGCCGATGGTTGGAACAGAAGCCTAATATGTGGAGCGCAGAAGCAAGCCCTCATAACAAATTATATGAAGTATCACATTGATAAAATGATTGAAAGTCCCCTATATCGACTTAGTGAACAGAAAGGTGAGAATGTATAAAACGTCCTCAGTAGTTGTAAGAAGTTAACTCAAAAGGAATACAAGAGACGGTAGGGGGTGATGGAGAGCGATAATGTGAAATTATTGTGGGATATGAATACAACGCGACCATATTTAGTTTTGTTGGAAAAAAGGGAACACAGGGTAATAATCATTGACGTAGCAATGTCAGCTGATGTGAACGAGGAGAAAAAAGAAAAGGAGAAGCTCGAAAAATACCAAGACTTGAAAGGGGAGATAAAAAGATTGTGGAAATTGAAGAATGTAGAAGTTGTACTTATTGTGATGGGAGCTCTGGCGAGTGTAACAAAAGGATCTGATAAATGGATTGAGAAAGTTGGGATCCATTGCAATGTTGGAGTACTTCAAAAGACTGCCTTGTTGGAAACCGCCAGAATCTTATAGAAAATGCTGGAAGACTGAGAAAACAAGATGCTCATAGTTTATGCTCATTTGTTATGATCCACCTATTAATATCCAATCGGCAATACCAACAGGCAGACACAAAATAATGATAATAATAATAATAATAATAATAAATTGTAGTACCAGCATCAACTGGCACCATACCAAATAGTCAAGAAGGTTTAAGGAAGATGGAAAGACTGAGGAGACAAAGCACCACCAGTATTCCACTGGATGGGTGCGAAGTGGACTGGAAAACTGGGGAGACTTGTTGCCTCTCAGACTCCAGTGAACATCACCGGTTGTTGTCAGTGAGCTATTTCTGATGATGACCTGTGTGAGAACCTCTGGTAAGTGAGGAGGAGAAGGAGGAGGAGGAGATGATGATGATGATGATGATGATGAAGAAGAAGAAGAAGAAATCAAGATAGTACCTATAATATAGGAGCACTAGGAACAATTCCAGAAAACTTTAAGAAGAGAATGGAAGAAATTGGAATCAAAGAAATGGCTGGAAATGAATAACAATAACGAAAAACGCTGAAAGATTAAGGAAAACCCTGAAATGCAGAGACTAATACATGAGCCACATGCGCGGACCAGACGAACTGTGGCAGAGACAAAAGATGAAGAAGCGTTACATGGAACCAAGAACATTGAAGCTGCATATCTATAAGGTCTCCATCCCCTTTCTCATTACCCAATCCCCACTCCCAGAAATGATGCCAAATAGCTGAGAAGGTTCAAGGAGGGTAGAAAGAGTGACCAGACCTCCACTGGGCAAATACCAAGAGAACTGATACCTTGGGGAGGCTTATTGCCACTCAAACTCCAGTGGAGACCAATGGCCGCTGCTTGCGAGAAATCAATGGCAAGCAGCTGTCGTGATAATGCAAATTCATTTGTAAATGTTATCGAAAGAGGTGGAGAGTACTGGAAATCTGGGGAGACTTGTTTTCACTTAGATTCCAGGGAACACCACAGGTTATTCTCAAGGAAAAATCCTTTATGACCTGTGTGAAAGCTCCTTATGAGCCAATAATAATAGTAATAATAATGATAATCATCATCAGATCTGACCGAATGGTTAATTGTAGGCATAGACCAATTCATACCATCTAAAAAATTCCAACAAAAACCTAACAGCCAGCCATGGTTCTCCCCAGAATGTGCTGCTGCTATCGCGCACAGAAATCACTTTTTCCATAGCTACCAACGTAATAGATGCACTGAGACTAAAGCTGCTTTCAGGACTGCCAGCAACCAATGTAAAAGAGTAATAAAAAATGCAAGAGAGCTATATGCCCAGTCTGTTAAATCCAAGGTAGCTGATCAGCGGCTTGCTTCCCACCAGTTTTGGCAAATAACAAATAGGATCCTGAACAGAAGTGTGCGTTCTATCCCAACCATTATCAATGGACCAGAGGTCATCTCGTCAGCGTCAGACAAGGCCAAACTATTTGGAAAGAACTTTGCAGCTAATTCTACCCTATGCGACGAAGGCCATCAACTCCCCATATTTCCTCCTATAACACAGAACAAGCTAGGTAACATACAAATATCCGTGCATGAGGTCGCCAAGCTAATAAAAAACCTAGATTCCAGTAAAGCAACTGGCCCTGATGGCATCCCAATTATAGTGTTAAAAAAGCTTCAACCAGAACTTGCTCCCATACTTACGAAACTATTTAAGCGCTGCCTTAAGGAGAAGTGCTTTCCGACCCCCTGGAAGACCTCATCAGTTTGCCCTGTATTTAAGAATTCAGGTGATAATCATCTCCCTCTCAGTACAGACCAATAAGTCTTCTCTGTGTTATGAGTAAGTTGCTGGAATCTATATTAAATAGAGAAATAGTCAACCACCTCAGCAGGAATAACCTTCTTAGTGACACACAATATGGTTTCCGCTCTGCAAGATCTACCGCAGATGTGCTGACAGTTATATCCCACAGGATTAGTGAATCTCTTGACAAAGGCTTCCTTTCTAGGGCAATTGCTCTTGACATATCAAAGGCCTTCGACAAAGTATGGCATAAGGGTCTACTTCACAAGATTTCCAGCTACGGTATAACTGGAAATGTTTTCTCAATCATTAAATCATTTCTCTCCGATAGGCTCATAAGAGTAGTGGTAGATGGTCAAAAATCGGACGCCTGCAATATAAATGCTGGAGTCCCTCAGGGGTCAATCCTGGGCCCAACTCTCTTCCTGATCTACATCAATGACCTCCCTAAACACATACTTAAATCATTCGTTGACATCTATGCTGATGACACGACCATCTATGGCAACACATCAAAGGCTGTAAATGACAAAGTTTCTCTCTGATTCTCTCTCCTCTGATCTCGAGCGCGTGGTTCAGTGGGGGAAGATGTGGCTAGTTACCTTTAATGCATCCAAAACCAAACTCCTATCCTTACATCATCAACGCTCTGATCCCCAGCTGGCATCAATTGTGATGGACGGCTCTCGTCTGGGTGAGGCCCCGTGTTTTGACAAGCTTCTGGGTTTGACCTTTACTCCTGATCTGAAATGGAACACGTACATCAAGTCTGTTGCCAAGGTCGCTGGAAAGATGGTGGGATCCTTCTACCGCTCCAGAAGATATCTCACTACTGATGCAATTCTCTATCTATATAAAAGCCAAGTACGGCCAAGGATGGAATACTGTTGCCATATCTGGACAGGAGCTGCCAAAAACAGCCTATCATGCCTTGACAGAGTACAAAATAGACTTTGTGGTTTAGTGGGGGATGCCCTTTTCTCTACCCTGCAACCCCTCTCCCACAGAAGAGACGTTGCAAGCCTATCCTTGTTTTATCGTTATTTTCATGGCAGGTGCTCGTCTGAACTCCAATCCCTGGTCCCCCCTCGCCAATCTTTCACGAAAAACACCCATCTAGCTGAATCCACTGTGAAAAATTTCCCCCACTCTATATCTGTGCCTAAATCAAAACGCGGATTTCATGAACAAAGCTTCTTTCTTAGAACTGCACGCCTGTGGAACTCTGTTCCGTCTGCCTGCTTCCCTCCGGACTACAACTTGGATGTCTTCAAGTCTAATGTTAACAAATTCCTAATGAACCGCCCCCTTAAGTAAACACTTCATCAAATCTCCTCACTAACGTAATGTACTTGCAATAACCCTTATCCCTGAGTGGCTTCCGGGCCTTGATAAGTGCTGATCTCTGTGTAAAAAAAAAAAAAGAAGATAATAATAATTGTTGTTGTTGTTGTAGTAGTAGTAGTACTACTACTACTCACTAAGAGTTTCCATACCATCCCTGGAGTCTAGGTGACAAGAAAATTTCCAGTACTTTCCACCTTTTTGATAACTTTTGCTAATGAGTTTGCATTATCGTAATAGCCATTTACCATTGATTTCTCTCTGGCATCGACTATTGGCCCTTACTGAGATTTGGGTGACAATAAGCCTTGCCAAGGTTCCAGTTTTCTCCGCACTCATCCAGTGGAGGTCTGGTTAGTACTTTCTCTTTTCAATCTTCCCGTCCTCCTTGAAGAAGAATTATTATTATTATTATTATTATTATTATTATTATTATTATTATTATTATTATTATTATTATTATTATTATTATTATTATTATTATTATTATTATTATTATTATTATTATTATTATTATTATTATTATTATTATTATTATTATTATTATTATTATTATTATTATTATTATTATTATTATTATTATTATTATTATTATTATTATTATTATTATTATTATTATTATTATTATTATTATTATTATTATTATTATTATTATTATTATTATTATTATTATTATTATTATTATTATTATTATTATCATCATCATCATCATCATCATCATCATCATCATCATCATCATCATCATCATCATCATCATCATCATCATCATCATCATCATCATCATCATCATCATCATCATCATCATCATCATCATCATCATCATCATCATCATCATCATCATCATCATCATCATCATCATCATCATCATCATCATCATCATCATCATCATCATCATCATCATCATCATCATCATCCTCCTCCTCCTCCTCCTCCTCCTCCTCCTCCTCCTCCTCCTCCTCCTCCTGCTGCTGCTGCTGCTGCTGCTGCTGCTGCTGCTGCTGCGTATATAATATAGTCATTCATTATACTATTTTTCAATTCATACATTTTTTTTCAATTTCTTATCTATTCATCAATTCTCCTCAATCCAAAGACCGCCAGTCTGTAGTGGAATGGGGCCGTAACTGGATGGTAACACTCAATGTTGCCAAGACTAAGCTTATTTTCTTTAATGATTACAAGAAGTCTTCTTAACCACTGATTTCTATAGCTAATGATACACTGCCTTAAGGTACTTCCCTCAAGCTCCTAAGCTTAACTCCCACGGACAACATGAATTGGAATAAATACATTGAGATAATTGCCAAGGCTGCTGTGAGGAAGGTGGGCTCTCTCTATCGTGCTAGAAGGTGACTCCCAATGCCTAGTGTCAATTATATGCATACATTGAAATCAATAGCTTTTAATGTTGATGCCTGATGGGACGAACACACAGACATTGAATTTAAAACAAACAAAAAAAAAAAAGATGTTCTACTTTGTCAAACGGTTGCGAGATTTCACGTAAACTATCAGAAACGTTATAACAAAAAAATGAACCTAATTTATACCTAATTCAACTCTTTAAATATTCTTTAAATATGAAAACAAATTTTATGCTTATTTAGAATTCCACTTAATTAAAAATATATATATATATAACAAACTCTTTAAGAGGAATTTACTTATCACGGAATTAAGATGTCATATTCCAAAAATCATATAACTTGATCAAGTAGTTTTGTTTTTAATTAAGAAAATTAAATTTTACTATTTTTGGCTATTAATAATAAAAGAATAATAAAATAGTTCGATCCATAAACATCGGTAGTCGAATTAAGTTAGAATTTTATCACATTCTAAAAGATATGATGTCTCCTGGCTCTTTGCTTGTTTACTTATAAAATTTGATTTTTTTTTATTAAAAATAAAAAACTACTTCATAAATTTACATGCTTTTTAGAATATAATGTTTTAGTTCCATGACGAGTACATACAATCATAAAGATTTCTCTCTTTTTTTTTTTATCAAGTGTAACTTGAAATAAACACATTTTTCATACTTTTGGGCCAACCCCTTGATACGGTCTGGACAAAAGTTCATTATTGGACAAAGTCCATCAGATAATAAAAAAAAAAAAAAAAACGGCGGAAGCTGAAAACTATAAAATAAATAAGTTTTTAAAAAATTTTAAACCATTTTTTTTTAATTATCAAAAGTGTTTGACAGTAATGTTTTTTGACTAAATGCTTTTTAAAAAAAATTTTTTCGGAACTTTGTAAATGAATTGCATTCCTTAAATGGTTACATGACGAATTTATGCAAAGTTTCATTTTTTTCATTGTTTTTTGATGTGTTGGGGACTAGGATATATAAATCCTAATCCCGTTACAAAAGAAAATAATGAAACGAATGGAATGAAGGAAACAAAAACTCAATTGCTGGATAAGATAAACGTGTCGTTTATTTACTGTTGAAAGAATGAATGTTTTAGATATAACACGTGTTCATGTCCGCGCGGGTGTAACCATCGTTTGTTGCGGGACTGGTAGGATAGAAAGAAAATGGAAATGTGTGTTCATCTCACGTTCGGGTCACTATCGTTTGTTCACGCGTGGGAAGAGAAGTGAGTAATGTGGTGGAAATGGGAATGATAGTCCAGCGTGTAGACAAAGAAAAGGATAGAGGGTTGACATCAGTTAAACTGTGTGCCATGTTAGCAGTCAGCTGCATGAAGGTATTCTCAGGGACAAGTTGTATATATAGAGAGAGAAAGAGTGAGAATGTCAATCCAGTTCATTGAGAGAGAAAGCGTATAAAGTGCATGTACGGTCTGTAAGCTTTTTGTCCCACATAGTAGCAAGTGGTGTGAGGCACACGCGTGCGCACGCCTGCCGAAAAGGCATGCTGTCGGTTCGTAGACCGCCCAGCTCGGAAGCTGGTCCGAAAATGGAAGAAGCTGCTTATTGCTCTTGCTTTTATAGGTGTTTCCGGTGGTCTTTTGCGCATGCGTGGATTTCCTTTGAAGGGGAAGTGACGTTGTCCATGTGTGTGTACTGTGTGCACGTATGTGAGTACATGTGTGTACATTAGCGTGTGTGTGTATACACATGAATGTGAGTGTATATACGCAAACGTGAATATATGTACGCGTGTGGACGTGTGCGCGTATGTATATGACAAGTAATATAGCTTGAGATGTGAATGCGTATTTTTGTGTGAGACTAGAAAAGGCTCGTGCAGATGCAAGTTAGATAAACTTGCGTCATATTTTAATGCTATATAGATTTTAGTTTTATTGATAGTTTAAAAACAATAGATATTCATCATTATTACCAGCAATGGGAAATATGATTTTTAAAATATTTTAAAAAGACGTTCTTCAAATTGGAAACGAGGCTAAAATTTTTCCGATTCTGATTTTTCCGACTCTGTGGGGGTCGCCTGGCCTTTTTTTTGGGAACTGACTTCCTCCACAAATAATAAAAATAAAAATAAGAAATCTTATGTGCAACACAAACGGAGGTTTATTTCCGGAATAGAAATAACAAATAATAACAAGTTAAAACATAGTTCTCAATATTTCAGAATTCTTTTTTTTGAGTTCATATGAAAGGTGGAGAGTCTCTTTTTTTGTGTTCTTTGAATGTTCAAATATGTGACATAGACAATATTAATGTTCGTCTGTTAAAAGAGAGTATTAATGCGCGGAGCAGTGGAAATGAAATAATTGATGTTTGCACGCGTGGTAAGTTCTAATGAGAAAGCGTTGAATGAGTCGGAAGAGTTTAAAGAGACGAAAGAATGCTCGAAAGGCTAAGAGACTAAAGAGATAGATTTTGTGTTTGTGCATGTTTATATTTGGTTTGATTGGCTCCAAACGAGCTCTAGAAAATCAGTTTTAAAATGTGTCCTAGGAGGAATTCCATTGGACGGAAGACATCACATGGGGTGCTTTCAACTACGTACGCACCTTTGGTATATAAAGGTCACGCCGGAATTTACGTGGGTGTCATTTTTCATTTTTTTAACGCGCCGAAACAATCAATTGCACTGCGCGCCTAAATTGTATTTAACGATTTTAAATTTGAATATTAAACTGTGCCAACTGGCACAACTCTCAATTTCTGATTAATTGTCCCAACACTAATATATATATATATAACTACTTCATTTACTCACATAAAATTAGTATACGAAAGTATAAATTTATGCGTAAACTTTAAGTATTTACTTCAAAAATGCTCAATACGTAGGTAGAGCTAGTTAGTAAGTTATAAAATATATATGGTGATTAAGCTACACTGAATATTCCGTGTTTCATCCACTCTAGGACTCTTAGTGGATGAAACGCAGAATATTCAGTGTAGTTTAATCGCCATATATATTTTATAACTTACTGTATATATATATATATATATATATATATATATATATATATATATATATTGTTTGGTTAAAGACGAGGGTCTGCCTTTTATTTGTAAATGAAGCGTGAAATCATGTGATCTGGATGCTGGTTGTCCGGAAGGTCGCACGTCACCAGAGGCTAAGGTCTGGAGGGCTGGAACAGGTACTCTAGACGTAGTATGGTTTAGGGTTGCTCGCTGGGTCTGGAATGATCGGCTTGGTGTCAGGGCGATCTGGAACAGATGGTGAACATTGAGAACATGGAGGTCAGTGTTAAGGAATGGACGACACTGAGAACGTAGGGTCAGTGTTAAGAAACGGACGGTCGGTAGGGAGCCAGGTGCAGGCAAGGTTGCAGACTGAAAGAGGAAGTTGCATGCAAGGTTGCAGACCAAAGGAGCAAGGTGCAGGCGAGGTTGCAGGCCGGAGGAGCAAGGTGCAGATGAGATCACCGGAAAGCTGCAGGAGGAGATGGAAGCACTAGAGACTGGAAGTGAAGTTTGCTGGTGATGGGTCTCAGGAGTCAAGCAGTAGTGAATCGCATTAGTAAAAAAACTTATTAGCCCTGATAAGTGCTGGTTGTTTAGTCCTGATAAGGGCTGTTTGAACTGCTGCTGCTGCTGCTGGGAATCCTTCGGCTGATGGATTTGGTCAACGTGACTGGTAGTGTTGTCAGTCGTTGCACTTTGGGAGCCTCCTCCTACTCTCAGACTAGTTTGCCAGCCGAGCTCTCCGACTGGGCTGAAGCGGGCTGTATTTATTTGGGAGGAGTGATATTAGTGGTGTCGCTCCCAAACAAACAACTCTAATTAATTCTAGAACGAAATTTATGCAATTAAACATAGTTTGGGAGTTTGTTGATTCCATTTAAATTAATTTCGTCTAAAAGTAAAAAGTCATTTGTTTGAATTATTGGCGTTTTGCTTGATATATTTGGATTTTGCGTCCTTTGTTTAAGGGAAGGGAAGGCGAAGAGAAACAGCGGGGGTGAAGAAAGAAAAAAAAATGGAGGCGGTGATTTTGAAACCGCGATATATATATATATATATATATATATATATATATATATATATATATATATGTTTATGGGAAAATATGTTTATTCAATTATATTTCACTTATTATTTAAATTAATGAAGCTCGATTTAACAACAGTGCAGGGTAGAACGATAAAGTTGTTGCCCTAAAGAAAACAACACTACAGCTTTATTTTAAAACTTTTATTGAAAAAATCAATTCAGGTAACTTGATTATTTCGTAAAATTAACATTTATTAAATGTAGCCTCCTTCAGCTTCAATCACAGCCTCAATATAGGCCTGGAACTAGAAGCATGCCTTTTCCACAAGCGCCAGCGGGAGCTCAGCAAATATTTGGCAGATGGCAACGGTCAAGCTGGCTTTGGTGTTGTGGGAGGTCATGTTGGTGATATTTTCGACATATGATCAAACGAAGTAGTTTAGCAGATTCCGGTTGGGGAAGAGGGGGGGCACTGAAAGAAGAGTTCAAAGTCATAGTACTCTTTCTGAAGTCATAGTACTCTTTCTGAAGTCATAGTACGCTTTCTGAAGTCATAGTACTCTTTCTGAAGTCATAGTACTCTTTCTGAAGTCATAGTACTCTTTCTGAAGTCATAGTACTCTTTCTAAAGTCATAGTACTCTTTCTGAAGTCATAGTACTCTTTCTGAAGTCATAGTACTCTTTCTAAAGTCATAGTACTCTTTCTGAAGTCATAGTACTCTTTCTGAAGTCATAGTACGCTTTCTGAAGTCATAGTACTCTTTCTAAAGTCATAGTACTCTTTCTGAAGTCATAGTACTCTTTCTGAAGTCATAGTACTCTTTCTGAAGTCATAGTACGCTTTCTGAAGTCATAGTACTCTTTCTAAAGTCATAGTACTCTTTCTGAAGTCATAGTACTCTTTCTGAAGTCATAGTACGCTTTCTGAAGTCATAGTACTCTTTCTGAAGTCATAGTACTCTTTCTGAAGTCATAGTACTCTTTCTGAAGTCATAGTACTCTTTCTGAAGTCATAGTACTCTTTCTGAAGTCATAGTACGCTTTCTGAAGTCATAGTACTCTTTCTGAAGTCATAGTACTCTTTCTGAAGTCATAGTACTCTTTCTGAAGTCATAGTACTCTTTCTGAAGTCATAGTACGCTTTCTGAAGCCAAGCCTGAGTTTCTTTGGACTTGCCGAGTCCTTCTGCTACACCCAGGGTCTGCCAGAGACCACCTGATTGCACTAGAGGATTACCACACTTTTCAACAACACATCCAGGTACACTATAAGGCCACCATTCGCCCATGTATGGAGTCTTGCTGTCACATTTGGGCTGGTGCATCTGCTACTAGTCTCTCGCTCCTAAACAAGGTTCAAAAAAGAGTCGCCAATCTGATAAGCCCTGAACTGGCATCTAAGCTTCAGCCTCTGTCCCATCGACGAAATGTTGCATCCCTCTGCCTGTTCTACAAGTATTTTAATGGTGAATGCTCTGGCGAACTGCAAACACTTGTGCCCCCACGACGTAGACACCCTTGACAAACCTGACAGGCAGCTAATCCCACCCCCACACAGTAAAGATCCCTAGATGTAAAAGATCTTTCTACTCCAGTAGTTTCTTCCCCAGTACCGCTAGACTCTGGAATTCCATTCCAGGTCCCTGCTTCCCCAACTGTACTGACATGCAGAAGTTTAAATGTAACGTGAACCGACATCTTGCTGCCCAAATCCCAACATAGTACCTCAGTAGTTGTTGCCCCTGATAGTAGCGCCCTACACCAAAGTGGCAATGTGCCTTGTTTGGGTTGAAAATGTAATAAATAAATTTTTAAAAAAATCATTCAAGCCGACTTCGAAGATGTGAGGTGGCATGATGTGGCCCTCACTTGAAACCACACCAAAGACTATAACCATAGCTGGAAACTTTGTTTTCATCACCTTGGGCATGCCCCTGTTATTTGTGGCAATTCAATGATACATTTTGAGGGTGCTGGTAATGGTCCTGTTGTCATAACTTGGATTGGTAGAGGGCATGAGTTGTACAGCAGTGTATCTCAGATCTCGCTAGTTGAACATTGTGTCACTTTCGGACATGATAAAAGGCTCCTATCGCTCTTGGGATTTGTACACAACTGGCCAACTAGTAGACGGTCTGCAACAACAAAAAAAAATCGGTTTTCATCGAATGGAAATGGAATCATGTCGTCTTTTCTAGGGCGATGATTTTAGCGTTTCACCCTGTAGGTTAATTCTTGAATTTATTCCACTCTTAACTCATCAGGAGAAAAGGAACTCATATATATATATATGTAACACATCACTCAATAAGTCCCGAGTCTGATATATAATACTAATCACTAATAAAGACCCATATATGTTTTATAAAGTACTAACCTTCAAGTGGCATGTGTCCAAATTTGAGCCGAACCAGATTATTAGTTTATAAATTACAGTTATTTAAGTGAAGTTACTTTAAATTAAAAAACTTTTTAAAATAAGTAAAAACAGATACACACAAAAATATTATCCAGCTAGGTAGAAGAGTAACTTATTTTGCCTCTGGCAACAGTTATTTGTTGTATATTTGTTTTATTTTTGCTTTTGTTTTTGTTTTGTTTGCTTTTGTAAAACTGTTAAAAAAACAAGTCTAGAAAGAGAAAACTTACCTATATATATATATATATATATATATATATATATATATATATATATATGATGAAAGTAATGGAAATAGTATTCCAACAAAATAGAGAAAATAAAAAGGAACAAACCGTATTATGTGTTCATCAACGTTTCGTCTTTATTTCATCCAGAGGAAGTCTCGAAATAAAGACGAAACGTTGATGAACACATAATACGGTTTGTTCCTTTTTATTTTCTCTCTCTCTCTCTCTCTCTCTCTCTCTCTCTCTCTATATATATATATATATATATATATATATATATATATATATATATATATATATATATATGTTATTATTTGTATCTATTTTTAGTATTGGACAGTTCTCGATATGTAAGTAGAGTTATGTAATAAGTTTTGAAAATATATATGGCAATTAAATTACTTACTCTGTGTATATATATATATATATATATATATATATATATATATATATATATATATATAGTAGTAATTTATAAAATATATATGGCGATTAAGCTACACTGAATATTCGGCGTTTCATCCATTCTAGGATTCGTCAGGCTTATGCGTGAATTCTGTGGTTGTTTCTCGTTTTTATATATGTTGAGGATTTTAGTTAGCCAATCAGCTTTCTAGTATCCACCCACCACGCCCCATCCTATCAGCCAATGGGCATGCATTTTATCGAACAAAGGATCTGTTTTAGAATTAGGTTAGTGGTTTAAGGCAGACGTTTTCCTCGTTTTTGATCAGCATAGTGTTCAACCCAGCATTCCATTTGCTTTCCAGTATCTGTGATTGTCTCTCCATTCAGGGATTGTGTGTGTGTGTATATATATATATATATATATATATATATATATATATATATACTTGTTTATTGTTATATAAACATGCTCACATCCCACTGCTACAAATAGCCACTTGTTTCAATCAAACAACAGATATCATCAGGCAGCGACTTGACTATTCAAAAGTTCAATGAATAATCAGTTTATTCATTGAACTTTTGAATAGTCAAGTCGCTGCCTGATGATATCTGTTGTTTGATTGAAACAAGTGGCTATTTGTAGCAGCGGGATGTGAGCATGTTTATATAACAATAAACAAGTATTATCAGCTCTTTTTATTGAGCACTATCTAACAACCTCGTTGAATTCATTAGTCCATTACTTTTGAATATAAAAAAACCCGAGTATATATATATATATATATATATATATATATATATATATATATATATATATAGAGAGAGAGAGAGAGAGAGAGAGAGAGAGAGATGTATATGTATAGTAAGTTATAAAAATATACATGGTAATTAAGCTACACTGAATTTTCCATGTTTCATCCTTGTGAGGATTTGTCAGGCTTTATGTAAGCGAAAAATTTGAATAGTGTGATGTATGTGAGATAATATGATGTAGCAGTTTAGCTGGAATTTCTCACTCATTTGTGTGCAAAGTGTGTCAACAGATCAAGTAGTGATGCTGTTTGCTGCTGTTTATTCCATGTAACTAAATTATGTGTGCGATGCTGATGCTTGGTGCCTGTTTGAGAGTTTCACACATATGACAAATCTAGCAAGTGTGTCAACAGATTTCTGACTAAATCATAGAACGTAATTGGGCCACTGTCTATTTTGTATGACATGTTATGGTGTAGACAACAGGCGATTTTAATTTAAAATGAATAAATATTTATAATTTTATCATTAGTACGAGGGTCGTTCCAAAAGTGAAGCCTCCTATTTTTTAACTCAAATGGTTGAATCCTATGAAGACGGGAGTGGTATCATTAAAATGAGATATCCTTTGTGCTCCAAAATTTATTTTTCGGCATAGTCGGTACCAATACACTTTTGCAAGGAAATCAAGGATGCAACTTTGCTTCTGACGCACATACATGACAGAGGTTACTTTCTTAAAGTCTCATACTGTCACTATCTGTAACATAGAAATGAAATTTTCAGGTCATGAATGCGTACATTCAGTCATCATAACAATGCAATTTGCAACTTGCTTTGATCCATTTGGGTGGAACAAAAAAAAACCGGGGGTATTAGTTTTTAAAATTATGTCTAAAAATCCCCCAAAATTAAAAATTAGAAGAATCGTTTTTGAAATCACAATATCAATTCCGATATAAAAATTCTGATTTTATCTAATTCTCAATTCCGATTAAAACGTCTCGACACTAATTATGACATCACCAAAGAGTTTAAGAACCTGCCAATCAATTTGGGGTTATCTTTAATTTGAGGGGTGTTCCGATAGGGTGTGTCTCCTGTTTTTTATATTGTTATGATGACTGAACTTACGCATTCATGACCTGAAAGTTTCCTCTCTTTGTTGAAGATATTGGTGGTGTGAGACTCTTAAGAAATCAACTCCTGTCATGACGTTCATCAGAAGCAGAGATGCGTCCTTAAATTCCTGGCAAAAATGCATTGAGAATGCTAGTGACTATGTAGAAAAATAAATTCTGGAGCACAAAAAAACTATAGGAGGCTTTACTTTTGGAACTCTCCTAGTAAATGTGGTATTGTGGTGAGTGAGATGATTCTAGAGAAGAGTAGGATGAATAACGACACCCATTCCCTCCCACACACTTTTGATGGCCTTATACCTAATTTGTTTTGAATGTAAATTTTTTTTAATATTTTCTACAAATAAATAATGCAAAATGTAATATCTGTTCTGATTTTGCACTGAGGTTTTTTTTTTATACTTTGTCAATAAAGGAGAAATACTTTGATTCCTGCAAACCAACTGGCCTTGATAATATTACAATCATTGTGTTCAAAAAAGCTGCAACTGGAACTAGCTCCTATACTAACAAAGTAGTGTAGGGGACCAGGATATATAAATCCTAATCCCATTACAAAAGAAAATAATGAAACGAATGGAATTGAAGGAAACAGAAACTCAATTGATGGATAAGATAAACGTGTCATTTATTTACTGTTGAAGGAATGAATGTTTAAGATATAACATGTGTTCATGTCCGCACGGGTATAACCATCGTTTGTTGCAGGACTGGTGGTGTAGAAAGAAAAAGGAAATGCGTGTTCATCTCACTATCGTTTGTTCGCGCGTGGGAAGAGAAGTGAGTAATGTAATGGAACGAGAAATGGCAGTCCACCGTGTAGACAAAGAAAAGGATAGAGGGTTGACATCAGTTAGCAATCAGCTACGCGAAGGTGTTCTCAGGGACCAGTTGTATATATATAGAGAGAAAGAGTGAGAATGTCAATCCAGTTCATGGAGAGAGAAAACGTATAAAGTGTATGTACGGTCTGTTAGCTTTTTGTCCCACATAGTAGCAAGTGGTGTGAGGCACGCGCGCGCACCTGCCGAAACGAAAGAAGCCGCTTATTGCTCTTTCTTTTATACTTGTTTCCGGTGGTCTTTTGCGCATGTGTGTATTTCCTTTGAAGGGGAAGTGACGTTGTCCTTGTGTGCGTACATGTGCGCGTGTGTGAGTACATGTGTGTACGTTAGCGTGTGTGTATATACACGTGAATGTGAGTGTATGTACGCGAACGTGAATATATGTACGTGTGTGGACGTGGGCGCGTATGTTTGTGTGCGTGTATGTATGCGACAAGTAATATAGCTTGAAATGTGAACGTGTTTTTGTGTGAGACTTGAAAAGGCTCGCGCAGTAGTTAAAACATTGCCTGAAGAAAAGATGCTTCCCAACACTTTTGAAAACCTCATCAATCTGTCCAGTATTTTAAAATACAGGGAATTGCTCTTCTGCATCCCAATACAAACCAGACAGCTTCCCGTACATCATGAGCAAGTTGCTTGAGTCTATGATAAATAGAGAAGTTGTCACCACCCTAGCAAAATCAACCTATTCAGTGACATGCAATATGGTTTTCATTCTGAGAGATCAACAGATGATGTACTGACGGTAATATCACACAAGATCAGTAAATCTATTGATGATGGCTTCTTGACATATCTAAGACATTTGAAAGGGTTTGGCATAAAGGTCTACTTCATAATTTCCAGCCAAGGAATAGCTGGAAATGCTCTCTCTACCATAAAATTCTATCTCTCTGAAAAGTTTATTAAAGTAGTTCACTGTATTAACGCTGCGTGTCTAAGGGATCCATCCTGGGCCTAACTCTCTTCTTGATCTTTATCAATGATCTTCCAAATTTCTATGCAGAAAATACTACCACCTATGGCAACACTTGAAAGGCCTACACTAGGAAAAGGATCTTTCTGATTCTTTCTTCCTCCAATTTGGTGCATGTGGTGCAATGGAATAAGAAATTGCTTTAATGCAATCTGGTGTAATGGGGTAAAACATTGTTTTAATGGGGTAAAAAAAAATTTTTTTTTACATAAAAGTCACCACTTATCAAGGCCCAGAGGCCATTCGAGGATAATGGTTAAAGAGCGAACTGTAGTCAATGGGACAATATCATAGTAATCGTTAGTAGTAGAAATTTGGTAAATTGGATGACTTAAGGGGAACAGCTCATCAAGAACTTGTTTACTTTGGACTTGAAGATGACCATATTGTGGTCAGCTGGAAAGCAAGCAAATGGAAGACAGTTCCACAGGGTAAAGAGTGGGAGAAATTATTAATAGTGTTTTCAGAAAGATGAGTGTTTCTCATGAAAGTTTGGCGAGGGGGGACCATAGGTTGGAATTCAGACGAGCACTTGCCATGAAAATAACGATAAAACAGAGACATGCTCGCAACATCTCCTCTTTGAGAAAGAGGTTGTAGGGAAGAGAGAACGGCATCCCTACTAGTCTACGAAGTCTATTTTGAACTCTGTCAATGCAGGATAAGAAATTTCTAGCAGCTCCTGCCAAGATTTGGCAACAGTACTCCATCCTTGGACATACCTGGCTCTTATATAGATAGAGAATTGCATCAGCGGTGAGATATCTACTGGATTGATAGAAGGATCCCACCATTTTTCCAGCGACCTTGACAACAGGAGTAAAGGTCAAGCCAAGAAGCTTGTCAAAATATGGAACCTCCCCAAGACAAGACCCATTCATTTCAATTGACGTCAGATGGGGATCAGAACGTTAATGATGTAAAGATAGAAGCTTGGTTTTAGATGCCTTAAAATTAACCAGCCACCTCTTTGCCCATTCTACTATGTGCTCAAGACCAGAGGAGAGAGAATTAAAGAGAACTTGGTTGTTTACAGCCTTTGATGTGCTGCCATAGATGGTAGTGTTGTCAGCTTAAATGTTTATGAATGATGTAAGGATGTGATTTGGAAGATCATTGATGTAGATCAGGAAGACTGGGAGCTTCTGATTTCTGCCCATCAACCACTACTCTTATGAACCTATCAGAGAGAAATGATTTAATTACTGAAAAGACATTTCCAGCTATACCATAACTGGAGAGCTTGTGAAGTAAAGCTTTATGTTATACCCTATCAAAGCCCTTTGATATGTCAAGAGCAATTGCCCTAGAAAGGAAACCTCTATCAAGAGATTTGCTAATCCTATGAGATATAACTGTAAACATATCTGCTGTAGATCTAGCAGAACTGAAACCATATTACATGTCACTAACAAGGTTATTTTCTGAGATGGTTGATTACTTCTCTATTTAACACAGATTCCAACAACTTACACATGGCGCACAGGAGACTTATTGGCCTGCACCAGAGGGAGATGACCGATCACCTGTATTCTCAAATACAGGGCATACTGATAAGCTTTTCTAGGGTATTGGGAAGCAATTCTCCTTAAGACAATGCTTAAACAGCTTTGTAAGTATGGATATTTGTATGTCATATAGTGTGTTTTCTAATACAGGAGGAAATACTGAGAGTTGATGGCCTTGGCTGCATAGGGTAGAATTAGCTGCAAAGTTCTTGGCAAAGAGTTTGGCTTTGTCTGATGCTGACGAGATTACCTCAGGTCCATTGATGATAATTGAGATAGAACACATGCTTCTGTTTAGGATCCTGTTCGCTATTTGCCAAAACTGATGGGAACCAAGCCGCTGTTCAGCTACTTTTGACTTGATGGACTGAGCATACAACTCTCTTGCATTCTTTATTACTTTTTACAGTCCTGAAAGCGGCTTTAGTTTCCATACATCTATTAGCTTTAATCTCACTACATCTATTACATTGAAAGCAATGGAAAAAGTGATTTCTGTGTGCAATGGCAGCAGCACATTCTGGAGAGAACCATAGCTAGCTGTTAGGTTTTTGCTGGAATTTTTTCGAGGGTATGAAGCGGTCTATACCTAAAATTAACCATTCCGTCAGATCTGATACTATAGAGGACACATTCTTTTTAAACGTGAGATGGAGAGGTAGATCTGATATAAATGTACGGAAGCTAACCCAATCAGCCATAGAGTATGGATATACTGTACGATGGAGAGGTATGTCTGAGGACTTATTACATTTCATTTTTATCTTTACTGATACAACAGAGTGGTTGGAAGATCCCAGTGGAGATAGAATGGAAGCTGAACATAGTTCAGGGCAAGTTATGAGAAAAAGGTCTAGGAGACTTTCATACTGGCCGTCAGTGTCAGGCACACAGATGGGTTCATGAACAATTTGAGTGAGGTCATAAGCAATGGAGAAATCGTGACAGAACCTCCCCTCATCATCAGTCTTGTTTGAGTGGACTAACCATTCCACATTGTGAACATTGAAGTCTCCACACACATGAATGTTAGCCAAAGGATGAGCAGACAGGATGTGGTCAATTTTCTCAAATATGCTCTTAAAGATGGTAACTCTGCTGTTGTGGGGGCGATAGAGAGCAAATGTAAACGCAGTAGTGTGAGCAAATGCAACCCAGAAGCACATATAGGGTAATTTAGGATCTTCTCTGGAGATGTCCCTACCACATGGAAAGCCATCTTTAATGTAGGCACATATTCCATGTCCATGGCGATCTTGGGGGTCAGATTTAGAAGTTAAGATAGAGTATCCTTTAATTACGAACTCATCTAGGGAAATGGTCTGTCCAATGTCAGTTTTGCTTAGGAATAACAGGTCTGGTTTAGTCTCCTGTAATTGGATTTCAATCTCTGGAAGGTAAGAACATAGACCCCTGATGCTGAAGAAGGAGATATGGTAGTGGGGTCTATGTTTGAAGATCTGGGTTTAATCGGGTATTTTTTCTGGAAACTTTTCATGATGGAGTTTTGGGATTTGTGGAATAGATTAACAGATTTACTTAGAGCAGAGCAGAAAGAAAAGTAAGAGAGAAAAAGAAATGAAGAAATACATGATAAGGTAAAGCCGTAACAATTACCTACTAATATGGCTTAAATGCAATGGGGTAAGAAATTGATTTAATCTTTACTCCTGACCTGAAATGGAAGGCCTACATCAGATCCATTGCCAAAATCACTAGAAAAATTTTGGGATTGTACTACCACACCAGAAATTATCCTACTTCCTGACGCAATCCTCGACCTTTACAAGAGTAAAATATGTCCTAAAATGGAGTACTATTGCCACATCTTGGGTAGAGTTCCTAAGAGTAGCCTTTCCTGCCTTGATATTGTACAGAACTATTTTTGAAACTTAGTGGGCACAGAACTTCTCACCTCCTTACTTTCTTTTTCTCATGGAAGACATGGTGAGTCTATTTCTGCTCTATCATTACTTTTATGGTAGGTGCTCGACTGAGCTCCAATCTATGGTCCCTCCCTGTAAAACGTTCACAACGAAAATATTCGCCTAGCTACAACAACCGTCAACCACTTCCCTCGCTCTTTACCTGTGCCTTTAACTTAACAGAAATTCCATGAGCTGAGTTTCTTTCCTAGAACTGTCCGTCTCTGGCACACAATACTCTGTGTTTGCTTCCCAGCTAACTATAGCATGGTCATCTTCAAATCTAATATGAGTCAATTCCTATTGAGCACTCCTTTTAAATTAATCAGCCCTGTCTAATTCCACCATAACTGATCATGTTGTGTCACCATCTATCTAACACGTAGCCCTTATCCTAGAGTGCCCTCCAAGACTTAATAAGTGGTGACCTCGAAAAAATAAAAAGTAGCAGCAACAGTACGTTCTTAAAATTCAACTCTCCCTCATCATAGTAGGAGTAGTGGAAGTATTAGGGGTTCTGGCGAAAATCCAGGAGGAGTCAACATCAGAATCCATTGTCCTCTTGTCGTCTCTGCCACTGCGTGTGACACACAATTGCGTGTTAGGTATGGAATCAATGGAATAAAAGTAGCAATGTTGTTAATGAAAACATTTTATTAGTGACATGACCAACGAGAACATTATCCAGACCAGAAAATCTCGAGCCACGATCTTTGTGAGCTATATGCACAAGTCCAACTTAAAAACAGCAGCTGCAGCAAGGAGTTAATGGTGGCTGTGGTTAACAATACTGGCTAACAAGTTGGGTGTGCTAAGTTGTAATCCAGTTCATTCCACAGGCTCACTTTCACATAGGGATGTTGGCAACCTTCATGTGGTCCCTTTCGTAAGTACACAATGTCTTTCTAAAAAGAATTCTAACTAGAAAGACATCAGGAAAGTGAATGCCAACAATAAATGAATGATGTCCACCCTTTCTGGCTTTGCCTTCTCTCTTTGAGCAGTTAGGTTCCCCTACTGGAGTATGCCAATGGTGCTGTCCAGGCATTGTAACAGAGCACTGATGCGCTAATGGTGGCTGTATGCAAATGCCGAGCTGTGTGTGAAGTGATGTCATGGTGAGGAAGAAAAGAAAAAAATATAAAAAGATGAACATGTGCACAGTGAGAGGATTACAATGTGGATGAAGTCACGTGTGGCTGGAGAAGGCGGATTAAAGGCCTTTTCCTAAAACCTGAAACAGTAAGTTGTCTTTTGTGACTGAGTCTACAATGTATTGGGTCCCAAGTGTCTACCTGTTAACAAGTGAGTAAATGTGTGTACCATGTTACAGCATTTTTGCAGGTCAGATTGTGCCTCTTCGGTGGTGCTGATTCTTCAATCCTCCTTTCCAACTCTTGTGTCACATTTCTCAGAATGGGAGAGAGACAAATATTATCAGAACTTAGAAATTCCAAATATTTATTTTTAACTCCATCATGATTGTCATATGTTTAAAACTTTTCAAAAATAAATTTTCATTTACCGGCACATAATTTTTTCAAGATTATTTGTATTATTTGGAATTTTCGGACTACTGTTCTCATCTTCAGTGTAGAAATTTTAATCCATCCATCTATAGCCCTTGAGCCCCTGCAGGGGCATAGGCCATCTACAACTTTTGTAGATGTCTTTGTAAATGTTATCAAAGGCAAGATGAGTTACTTTTCTACCTAACTGGATATGTTTTTAGTGTTTATATTTAATGTAACATGTTTATTCAGCTCGAAAAACATACAGTTTGCCAATGTATTGAAAAATTTAAAATGGCGGCCGACTCTCTCTCTGAGGCGGTAAGTTTGGGACAATGAGTTATAAATAAAAAACCAGACAAAATACTTTTAGAAACTCTCTCAATATATGTTACCGTGACATAGGCTGACATGTGTTCAGCGGGCTTTTAACAGTATTTTGACTGTTTTTTTATTTATAACTTATTTTCCCAAACTTACCATCTCAGAGAGAGATCAGCCGCCATTTTAAATTTTCCAATACATCGGTAAACACTGTATGCCTTGATAACATTTATTTGTTCTATATTTGTTTTGTGACAACTTTTTCGAATCTATGTGTACAGTAAAACAAACCTGAATTTTATAATACAGCGGTTTCTTTTCTCTTGTGAATCAGTGTTCATTCTAAGTGATTTGACCACACACTGACCAATCAGCTTGCAGGGTGCATTGATTTCATCTGTCCCCTAAGGAACTTCTTTAGTCCCTTCATGAATCACAATTGACCAGCAGAGAGAGCCCAGCAAGCATCGAAGAAATCTCTCTCTCTCTCTCTCTCTCTCTCTCTCTCTCTCTTCTGTCCCTCTTCACTGGACATTCCAGTGTAGACGATCTTCACCTGAAGATAACGGCTGGCTGACCTTTGACAGCCCAAAAGAACTTTCAATTCTTCCATTTTCCTCACTCGGACATTGTCCAACTTTCTGCTGTTGAAATAAACCGTTTTATTGCTGTTTTTCTGTCCATATTTCATTTACTTATCTACAGATGCACATCTTGCATTTCTCAAGTTTCACATACAGTGTAGAATGATAAAATTGTTGTCCTAGAAAAGACGACATGATTCCATTTCTGTTTGATGAAAACTGGTTTTCTTTTTTTGTTGCAGACCATCTACTAGTTGGCCAGTTGCGTACAAATTCAAAGAGCTATCGGAGCTTTCGATCATGTCTGAAAGTGACACAATGTTCAGCAAGTGAGTGCGGACTGCGGAGATCACCACTGTACAACTCATGCTCACCACTGATCCAAGTTATGGCAACAGGACCCTTGACAGCACCCTCAAAAGGCAAATCTGGACAGGTCAATGCTTGAGGGCACAGCTCAATGAAGTTTCCGGACACGGTTATGGTCCTTGGTGTGGTTTCAAGTGAGGGCCACATCATGCCACCTCACATCTTCAAAGTCAGCTTGAAAATCAACACCAAAGTATACCTGGGTATGCTGAAGACCCTGGCAGATGCTGGCTGTGGCAGCAGGACTCAGCACCAGCTTACAAGTCCAAAGAGGCCTAGGCCTTGCTTCAGGAGTGTTATGACTTTGTACTCTTCTCTCACTGGCCTCCCTCCTTCCCCGGCCTCAACCCACTGGACTACTTTGTTTGGTCATACATCAAGAACATTAGCAAAATGACCTCCCACAACACCAAAGGCAGCAGAATATTCGTCAAACTCCTGCCGGCGCTTGTGGAAAAGGCATGCTTTCAGTTCCCGACCCATATCAAGATAGTGATTGAGGCTGAAGGCGGCTATACTGAATAGATGCCAGCTCTACTACATAATCAAGTTACCTGATTCGATTTTTTCAATAAAAGTTTTAAAATAAAGCTGTAGTTATGTTTTCTTTATGGGCAACAAATTTATTGTTCCACCCTGTATATATATATATATATATATATATATATATATATATATATATATATATATATATATATATATATATACTGTTTGTCAGAGAGAAGATTAGCCAGCACCACAGTACCTGTAGAAGAAGGATTTAACTACAATGTCAGATAACAGACAGCCAGCCAACATGTTTAAGGTATTGCCACACAGACTTAGGGTTATGCATTTTTTGTGCGTTCTGGACATGAGAGAGGTAATTTCCAGTGACCAGTGAGTGTCAGGTTACATTTTGAGGGGTCCATCCCTCAACAAAGTAATATTCATAAATGATCTGCCAGATAAAAATTTTCTCTAAGATGGGTATATTTGCTGATGACACCTGTATAACAGGCATCAGGGGAAAACAAATTAATACATATCTAAGGAAATGAAAGAAACACTAGAGAAAGACCTTCAATCTGTAGTGGAATGAGGACAAAAATGGATGGTCGCATTCAATGCTGCCATGATAGCTTGTTTCCTTCAATAATTACAAGAAACCTTCTCTACCACTAATGACCAAAAACACATTAGCTGAAAGTACTTCTTTTAAATACCTTGGCCTACTGTTCATTGGGAACATGAGCTGGAACAGATATATTGAGAGCATTGCCAAGGCTGCTGCATAGAAGGTGGGCTCTCTCTACCATGCTAGAAAGCTACTTATACCTGAAAGTACCCTGTACTTCTATAAGGCCACCATTCGCCCGTGTATGGAGTACTGTTGTCTCATTTGAGCTAGTGCATCTGCTACTTGTCTCTCACTCCTGGGCAGGATTCAAAAGTGAGTTGTCCTCTAAGCTTCAGCCTCTGTCCCATTGATGAAATGTTGCATCCCTCTGCCTGTTCTGCAAGTATTTTAATGGTGAATGCTCTGACGAACTACAGCCACTTGTACCCCCTCAACGTAAATACCTCTGACAAATCCAATAAGCAGCTAAATCCCATCCCTACACAGTAGAGACCCTAGGTGTAAGAAAGCCTTCTACTCAAATAGTTTCTTCCTCAGAACTGCTAGACTTTCGAACTCCTTTCCAGGATTCTGCTTTCACAACTGTACTGACATGCAGAAGTTCAAGTGTAACGTGAACAGACATCTTGCTGCTCAATTTCATTTCTAAATATCCCTGCAGCTTATGTTCCCGATAGTAGCCCCCAACTTCAAATTGAATAATAAAAAAAAAAAAGTGTGCCACTGGGTTAGTGCAAATCTTTTTGCCCCTGCGCATGACTTACCTGCAGAGGGATTACATTTATGAACGTGCGATGCAGGATCGTGCATAGCACCTCCCTGTTGTTACACAAATATGATGAGATGAGTTTATGCATGTTAGGGATGATGATATTGCTGTTGTCAGAATTAATATGATTTTGTAGTAACACTGCAAGCAACTTCACCTCAAAAAAAGCAGAATAAGAAGAAGCAAGAGGTGTGGCATGTTTTATAGAGGAGGATAAAATAAGCCACAGGGAAAGTATTTCACTCATGCTTGATGAGTAAACCTCCATCATGAAAATATGCACATGCGTATGGAAAAACTATATAATAAATGTTATCTTAAGACTAGTCAAAGTGAATGAATGAAGCCATACCACCAATGGGTGTGTTCGAATGTCACAATGTGATATGGTTTTATGATAATAACCTTACAAAATTAAAAGGGAAATTGTGGCAGATTAGAAATTGCTGTATGAGATGAGACGAACGAACATAATAAGCTACTCCTTTTTTTTTTTTTTCTGTGTTCGTTCGCTTTACCTTTCTTTCCTTTTCACTTCTTTCTTCTCTAGAAATGAAGACAGACGGGTTTCATTCTAACATTTAAAACTAGCTTTATTGATTATCTTCGTTAGTTGGTTTATCTAGAGAAATGATGGCATTGAAAAGAGTTCTTAAAAAAAAAAAAAAAAACGATTTAATCTATAGGCATTACAATATATGTTATATTGTTGTTCTTATATTCTTTATCTTCTATATAAGCTCTATCCCAATTTGTTGAGCTTTACGTTATTCCGATAAGTCTCTTCTTAAAAGAATTTCTCTAATACTTTTAACTCTCCATATATATATATATATATATATATATATTTCTGTAGAAATATATTTTCTTATAATATATATCAATCCTTATTTAAGAAGCTCAATGTAATTACAGAGCAATATAGAGAATAAATGACAAAAAGTTATATTCCAAAATTCATGATGTTGACGATCTTATAATTTATTCCTTTAATTCAGTTGACTTATACAATTCTTGACAGTATCTGTTTCGTAGTGCAAAATCAATCACTTAATTATTATATCAATCAGTGAATCTATTATGCCCTTAATTCATCAGAAGAAATAGCAACAATCAATCCGTCAAAAGGAATTGAAGTGTGATTTGACATGATTAAAATCCGAAAATTGGAAGAGAAGCTGCAGATACCTTTTTATTTTTCCATTACGCCAGATTGGATTTTTTTTTATGTTGATATACGTATATATATATATATATATATATATTTTTTTTTTTTTGTAGTATTTTACTTTGGCTAGTTTTAAGAAATCAAGGGAGCTAATTCCGTCCTGGGGGCTAATACTTGATTTCATTATGATTGGAATTTCTATCCAAAGGCTCTTTTAAGAAAAGACGTTATACAGGCCTGTTGAAAAGAGTTCATGAGTGTGTGTTGAAGTTATGGCCCGTAGATATGATGAATTATTTGTCTCCTGGATGTTAGTAGAAGTGTGTGTAAAATAAAAATGCTTGGCCGTTGTATTAAGATTATTTGTATTACTGTTCTCATCTTGAGTGTTATTTTAATGTTTTGTTTGCAAGGACCCATAGCATAACGGATAAAACACTAGGTAAAATGTAAGGTGCAACTTTACTATAGTGTCTCTTCGAAAAAATGTTTTTCAGAGAAAAACATTACATACTTACGTGTAATGCCGAAATTAGTATAAATTCCAAAAATTACTAAAAATGGTCGAGTAGAAAAATAATTATGAGTAAAAACAGAATTTTTCAAAGTTGCTGTTTTTCACTGTAAATTAATCCTTTAGAAGTTCAAACTCAGGGAAAGATAACTGTATTCTACTGTTTAAGTTGCTTTGCGCTGAATTCATTAACACTATCTTTCAGGTCGGCCATCTTGCTTTTTTATCAATATACTCCCCTGACTTACTATTTTCTTGGGTAGTGAAACAAGAAGGAAGAACAAGCGCTCATGGACCCCTTCAAATACGAGTATACCACCCCTCTATCTCTGTCCTACAATGGCGAATGGATCTCCTCTTCATATTTCCCATTAAATTGGGCTCCGTGGTGGGTGGAGATGTAGATATGATGAATTATTTGTCTCCTGGCTGTTAGTAGAAGTGTGTGTGAAATAAAGATGCGTGGTTGTTGTATTGAGGTGTGGTATAATCTAACAAAGACATATCATTATAGAACTAAAGGTTTATATATATATATATATATATATATATATATATATATATATATATGTCGCGAAGCTCGCGATTTGTTTACAAACAAACGTTTGAGCCCTCTACGAGTAGCGGACGGATGTTTATTTAAATAATCGTTCGGACAGGTTAATTTCGGCCACTGATTCCGTAGTCAAGGGGTAGAACTGCCGACTGTCATCACGACGGTTCTAGGTTCGATCCTCGGCTTGGGAGAGGTGTTAGTCTAGCGGCACTGATGAGTTGTGAAACAACGAAACAGGTCTGTATGTCGATGACTAAAATATATTTTATATATATATATATACGAGCAAACAGTTAATAAAACATGTTAAAAAACACTTTGAAATGAGTTAAAAACATATTTAATCTGAAAAGGAAACACTAGATAAGTGGATAGTCCTTAATCCGCGGAGTTTCAAATAAATACTTTCCTTCTCATCAGAGGGTAGGTATTAGCAAAATGTGGGATCGGATTTTGCATGCAAAAGTATTTGATGAAACAACAAGTAAGTCAAAGATCTTACTTGATAACAAAAAAAGTGAAGCAGAGAGAATATGGTGAAGAAAAAGGTGATTACACATGAATGGATAGTCTGGTGGAAGATAAATAATCCAGTGACGGTAAAATCCAAATATATAACTTCAAGAAAGTTAATTGAATTTCCATTATATATATTAAGCGACGCCCACTATTAATTTGTTTGTAAACAAACTGATGGTTATAGCACTGTTGCGATAGGTAGGTGTGGATTTAATACACACTCGAAGAGAAATATTTACGGCACTGATTCATGGTCTGATAATGAGGGCTGCTGACTGTCAATGCAACGATTGTAGGTTCGATCGATGGGGAAAGGTGTATGTCTAGCCACACTGATGAGTTGTGATACAACAAAACAGTACTGTATGTGGATAACATATATATATATATGTAAATTTTGGGGTGATTAATCGAAATCAGGAATCGGAAAATTTGTAGCTTTTTGGGGTATCAGAATTGGAAAAATTAGCGCCTATTTTCTGATGCCAAAACCAATTCCTTTTATTATCTTTTATATTTGATTTTGGTTTAAGAACCATCTTCCACTGTTTGTAGTAATAATAAAATCATAAATATTTACTGATTTAAACTTCCAGTAAAACTAAAATCTCTAGATCACCTCCTCACAAGTGTGTTTTTACGTCTGAGAAAATACATGCACATTTAAGATATGTTTTTGCAGTAATTGGGACAAAATAACAATTTTATAGTTAAATATTTAGAGATTTATAAAGAATTGGAACCAGAAATTGTATCGGAATTGGGAGTTTAGTACTGAATCGGTAATTGTATCAGAATTGGGAAAAATATTGGAATCATCGCATCACTAATATATATATATATATATATATATATATATATATATGTATATATCTGAGGGTAAAAGAAGGTATGGTAGTCAGCCCATGCCCAAGCACGGAGTCTATATTCGAACACCAAGGGGTTACAGATATTACGCGTATGAAAATAGTTCCATGATATCACTACATCTCCCTTACTAGATAGAAAAGAAGAAAATTGTTCAGATATTTTCCGAATGAAGATAGACCAGATACTTGAACAAGTGTATGGCGCAGTAGGAATTGCTGACGATATTGTTGTCTCGCGTATGAAAATAGTTCCATCATATCACTAGAGTGTGTATCACGAAAGATTAGAGAAAGCCCTGTAGGATGAGAAAGAGAGATTGTGAATGAAGTTCGATCACTTGCTGATGTGGACCATCAAGGAAATGTTGAACACCTATCGTGCAAAAAAGAGGGCATGAAACGGCACATCTTGGAGAAACTGACGGAAAGAGAGCCAGAGGCGGCAATGGATCTTAACAGTACTATTGGACTCCGTGAACCAGCTCTTTTATCTATCTATAGAGAACATCTACGGCATGAACATGCCACGACACAGGAAGAAGGTTTTGGTTTTAATGGGCTAACACTTGATTTCATTTTATGTATTCAAAGGTTCTTTTAAGAAAAGACGTTATACAGGCCTGTTGAAAAGAGTTCATGAGTGTGTGTTGAAGTTATCATTTGTAGATATGATGGTCTCCTGGAAGTTAGTAGCAGAAGTGTGTATTACGAAATGGAAATAAAGATTAGAGACAACCCTGTAGGATGAGAAAGAGAGTTTGTGTGTGTATACTGCATTGAAGTTTGTGTGCGTTGGTAGATATGCTGGATTATTTGTATTCATGTCTTAGTCGAACCCCAGGCCCAAAGACTAGGGTGGGTTGTGTGGCGTCCCACACGGAGATATTGCAAACTCAAGTGCCTGATAGGAAAGAGAGAGAGAGTTGCGGGTTTAACCTTTTATAAACTCGGCCATATGACTGAGAGCTGGTTTCAGGTATGACAAGCCAGAAAGTAAGTATATTCAAAATCTCAAGCCGCAAGAATGCGTTCCTGCTGGTGTTCCTCCTTGCAATCATGTCCGAGACACATCAGATTTTTACATCAAGAGGAGATTTGGATGAATGCTGAAAGGCAAATGGTTTTAATTGCTATCCTTTTTCTTTCTCTGCTTGGTTAAGATTCGTTCTCTTCAACACTGTGAACTGAAAATATTTTCCAATAAAAATCATTTCAAACTTCAAAGATAACATTCCACAAGCCTAAAAAGCAGTGAACAGAAATTCAGAGTTCCTTCTTGACATCAACAATGCTCATCGGAGAAGACTGAGAGATGCTGAAATTCTTTTAAACTTGTTGCTCTATCATCAGTGAATATCGCCACCCAAAAGTCACACACACACATACATAAACACATATACACACACACACACACACACACACACACAGAACGGAAATTTGAAACAACTTTCTGACACGCTTTAGGTGTCTACATTAAATGTTATGAGATATAATATTTTATGTCTTGATTTTCAGTATTTACTTCAACAGTGCTCAATATGTGAGCAGAGCTATTAAGTTTGGAAAATATATGTTGATTACGCTACACAGAATCTTCCGTGTTTCATCTCTGTAAAGAAAAAAATGCATTTTAGCCTAACGATTCCTTATGGAGATAAAACACAGAAGATTCCTTAATTACCATATATTTTTATAAATTACCATATATACATATATATATATACTAGCAAGTCACCCGGCGTTGCCCTGTTGTAAAATACGACACGTAAATATGATATTTTAATTTATGCAGATTTCATATTTATCTTCTATTATATAAATCTCACCTGTTTGTTAGTATGTATGTATGTATGTTTGTATGTCTCGCTAAAATTTTCGACACATACGACCAACACTGACAAAATTGGTGTCATTTGAAAGCTCAGACTCTCAGCCAACAAATATCCAGAAAATTGGCCCAAAACATTAATTCTTTCATCCTCAACTGGACCGTTTTTTACAAGGAGGGGGTCACTTTTTTTTATTGATATTTTTGCAAAATCATCATACACCTTGTAATGACTAACCTTAATTTGAACGGCAGCGATGTTGTACATCACGTTAGGTGCAGTGACAAAATTGTTTAGACATACGACAATTGAGAAGTGTTGGTTGGTTGGTTGTTTTTGTTTTACGGCATATCAACCCTTTTCGGGTTATTTAATGCCGAATCCAAAGATTTTGAAGAAAAAAATTTTAATAGAATATATTTGTTGTTTTCAAGTCAGTTTCTATTTAACCCATAGTTGGGACCCTAACAGGTACTACCACTCCGGGTCAGAGTGGACCTGGGAGCAATGGTAATTAAAGGGTGGCTCCACACTCCCCAAAGCCCACAAGCTGAGGCCTCACCACTGGATATAGTTTAAGGTCATATCCAGAACCCCCATTGAGGGACTTTTACCCTCTGCAGGGGGGCAGTCGGTGTATTCTAATGCCCCACCGACAGGGCCCAATTGAGAAGTAAACTTGCTATAAAACTTCTGTGTGGGAACATGTGCTTCAACTGCTGCTTCGAACGATTCAGTGGCCTCATTTGTGCACTGTTCTACAGGAAGAGAAAAGATATTTCCCCATGGGACAACTCTGATGCGATCTCTAATGGCATCCCAGTCAGCTTTATCGTAGTACCTTCAACTTGGGGTCGAAAGTTTAGAGCGATGTCTATCATTATAACCGCATGATCAGCATTTCCGAGTGGGTAATGGACATTTGTTACATAATACTCAGGAACTGTTGTCAAAAATAGATCCAGAAGTGAGGCTTGCTGGTCCTGATAATCTGGGAGATGGGTCGGGAATGTTACTGAGTCAAGGAATCACATATGGAAAAGTTAGGGATGATGCTACCAGCTGTGTCAAGCCAATTATTGTATTTGGGCACTAGTGTATTTGGGCGCTAGTGTCTAGGGAGAGTACTACATGTATGCTATCAGAAACATGATTGATTAGAGTACAGTCCGAGATCAAGGGAGAGTGATTAAGAAAATATAGGTAGCTAATGCTACGTTGTAAAGTTAGTTTAAAGCACATGAAGGCCTGGTCATCTGATTCTAGTTTAGTCATCGGGAGGGTGTTACGAATGTAGACTCCAAGTCCATGCATGTGTCTTTATTGATTATTATATATCTTACCCAATATAGTAATGCTTCTGTCCCCCTGGCGTGTCTCAGTCAAAAAATAGGCTTAAATATATCTTAATTCAAGCAGATTTTGTATTTATTATAGATCCAATACACCATTGATTAATATATTGTACCCAATATATATTAGTGATTTCAAAAGTTAAAAAAATGATTCAGGTGCCCTCAGCTAGAATTGAAACCAAAACATGTAGCACTCCAGCTGTAATTGTTATGATTTGAGCTATTATCAAATGTATAAGAAAATGTTAGAATTTAATTGACTTTAATGTATAAATGTATATTTGTGTATAAGAGCATTTTAACTCGATTTACGCCAACAATTTCAAGTATGTTTTTTCAATTTTGACCCTTAGCAGCTAGTTTAACCAGCTAAAAACCAAATTGAATTTGTTCCACAGGCCCAACTCCTCTATATATCAAGTTTCAAGTCTGAAGACTAAAAATTGACAGAGAGTTTGGTAGAGACTGTTCCATACACAGACAAGGTTATTTATATAACACACACATATGTGCAGTGCTAGAAACTTGTCCTCTTAAATGCTAAAGAATTATTCACAATGTTGAAAATATGCATAAATAAAACTGAGTGTAATAGTTAAATGAAATAATCACTCACTAAGAAATCATAAAAAATGAATAATTAATTCAAGTTTGTTTTTTCAAAGGAATATGTAAATTAGCTAACTATTATGAATATATTAAAAAGTTTGTTTTAATAACTTTTAAATAGAAAAAGTAGGCTTTTAATATCAATGTCATTATGAGAAGGCACTCAACTATATGTGCACATGCATGTATATATATATATATATATATATATATATATATATATATATATATATATATATATATATATATATATATTCAGATACAGGATGTGGCAGAAATATCTCCCACACTTTGACATACAATCTTCTCAGCTGCGCCTGTGCTTAGTCTAATCTCATTATAAATTTATTTCTACCCAAAATGAGCCTTTTCAAACGAGGTGAACCAGTCAGGTTAGCATCTGACTTATACAATGCAGAAATTTATAACTATCATTTGTATTTATTAGAGAAATAAGTAAAAAAAAAAAGAGAGGAGGGATGGTATAGAAATAAAGCGAGAAGAGGGGAAAAAAATAAAAAAATGAAACTTTTAAGCTATTGCATACTGTTTTTCTGATAAATTAGATAAGTCGGCAAACAGCATGATTACTGACAAAAATATAAAACATATCAATGCCCATTTTCAAAACAAAATTCCAGAAATCAAATAAATTAAGTAAGTATTTTTTTAAACTCGGCAAATCAAATTTTATGATGAAGCGAGATATATTTTGATCCATCATGTTTTATAAAAAAGGAAGACAACTCAATTCGAATCATCGAGATCCAAATCCCTACTGTAATGACTACAATTTCCAATTAAAATCGTTTACAAAAATCTACTTAATCAATTAACGTGATTTTTTTTGAATAAGGCATCTTCTCCGCAACGGATAAGTATTGTGAGAAATTACATGACTTGAATCATGTCACTCCATTGGTTGATTGGTTTAACACATTGTTTTTAATTACATCTTTTCTCATTGGTTGATTTGAATTTTAACCCACAAGTGTGGGCATGTATTAACTGAACACTTCAGTCCAGAAAAAGATTTCAAGCAGGATGGACTCATACCAGTTTTCTTATTTATTTAAGGTCCTTTGGCACCCAATATGATCTCAGTACATTTAAAACAATTTAACCTACTAAGTTAGGTTTCTTTCTAGATGTAATATCATCTTTCTAATCTGCAAAGAATGTTGAATTCGGTCTGCCTTTTTCAATTAGAACATTAGCCAAGGACTAATAACAATCTTCTCAGAAGATTTATCCTACCACCATCATGAAGTCTTAAGTATGTAACGATAATTGTATACATGTACATATAAAGAAAAAAAAAACCCAAAAAACAAAAAAAAAAAACAGATGAACTTAATTGGATGATGACGATGATGATGATTATATAAAATGATGGTCATCATATAAAATGATGATCACATAAAATGAAGCGAAAGGATCACCTGATTCGGAAAGGAAAAATCATATGATCCAAAAATATTGGCGCCGAAATTCAACAACCAAAAATCTGAAAACTTTGGAAGGCAGTTGTGGAAACATTTCCAAAGATGACAGATGTCAATATATATATATTGGAAAATATATATATATAGCTATAGGATACAGCGCGACTCCGTTGATGGAATATCAACGATAAAAAAAAATAAAAAGGGAAAGCTGTATATATGTACATACAATGATATGTTTGTTCTTTCTTTCCTTCTTCCACGAGATCTGGTCATGTTCGCCCACCTACAAATTCACCCTGAGCCTATAAGTATCGTTCCAAGTCAAAGATTAAATAAACATACCCCATTCAAGTAATCTTGCCTGACGGAGGAGGGAATAACGGAATGATACTTGGTGCGACCTTCCATTAACTTTCTCCTAATTACCTAGAGAACACCAAGTAGAAATCTAGGGGGGAGGTCGTCACAAGTATTATTCCTTCCTTCATATTTATTCTCGTTTGTTCCATTTTGTGGATATTTCCTGGTCTTGTTTAGCAAGAACCCTTTATGATTTCCCTTCTTCTTTCACGTTAATTTTATCAATTTGTGAATATTGCCCTATGTGCTCAAGAATTTATGTTAGTTCTCAGGCTACGTGACATTTATAATTACCATTATGGCAGCTTCTTAGGATTTATTTACCAAAATAGAAGTTAAAAAGTGTGGTATCACAAATACGGTGATATGGCTAAAAGACAATAATCCATCTTTGATGTCTATTGAATCAAGTGCAGTGTATATCAGAAGATGGTTGGATGAATTGGATGACCTTTTCAATCAGATCATTTTAAAGTCCCCCCGGACTGTCACTTTGTCAGAATTCAAGTATAGTTTTTTTCAAATAGTAGGGAAGAATTGTATTAGTTAAAAACTTAGTTTCTCTTCAGTTTTTAAGGTTGGATTTTTAGTGGGTCTCCTTCAGCTGACAAGTTTGAATTTAGAATCTTCCTGAAAAGATTTGAAATTTGCACCACCAATTTAGGGGAAGTAGATAAATTGCTTCTCCTTAAATCCAAGTTGAAGTGGAAAGCCTATGACTTAATCTCAAATATGGATGTTTTCTCTGATAATTATACTGTAGCTTTGGATTGTTTGAAGGAGAAATTCCTGAACCATTCTCTTGTCAAGGATTGAATTTTTGAGGAAACTATTCCTCAGGCAGTGCAGATAACAGAATTGGAAGAACTCAAGATCTTTTTAGAACGAGTTAATCTAGACTTGTCTGAATTGGACAAATCTTTCGGGACAGATTTTTTCACAGAAGGCTCTACTTCTGGATCCATGGTTACTCACATACTGTTCCGCAAGTTCCCTACATAGTAGGGAAAAATGTCAAGAACGAAGGAACATTATCCTTCGTTTATATCTATTATGTTCAACTTTTTTGACATAATAGAATTTCTACAGGCAGTGGCCTTGAATGTAAAGAAGTTGCCCACCAATCCTGCCATTTTTCTCTTCTTCTTCTTCTTCATCAGAAGTTCAACCCAATATGGCGGCTGGTTATAAGATCGCTAATCACAAAAAGGGCATCCCTTAAAACTTTTTAACTTACTGGTGAACAAGTATAAAATTTTTGAATAGTATAAATTGGCAGGCCGTACAGTTAAGGACTGCTCCAAATATTTTTCTTATGACTTGAAGGTTCTACGAGCCAAAGAGCTTCCACTCTGTACTAAATATCTTGGTAATCACTTGGATTAAGACTTACCTATGTCTTACTGTGCCGAAAGACATTAAAGTTCTTTGTAGGAAGTACTACCTCATCTTATCTAATATGCTTCTGAGATGCATCTAAACTTGCATACAAGTTTTCACTTTATGTAAAACAAGGAACACAATCCTCTCTGTTGTTCGCCAAAGTGAAGGTGGCTCCCATTAAATGGAAGATCCTTTCTACCTTAAAACTTATGCCTATTTATCTCGCTCTTAAAGTTATTCTCAATGTTTTGAAGGATGTGAAGCCTATCAATATCCTTTCCATTCTCTTTGTATCTGATGTCCAAGTGACCCTAAATTGGGTTTTAAATGGAAAAGAGATTAAAAGAAACATTTTTGTGGAAAACCGTGCACTGGACATAAAAAAAAAAATGCTAGATGATATTAACCTCGAACTCAAAATTCTCCCTCAGTTCAAATATGTTCCTTCCTCTGAAAATTCTGCAGATTTGTTGCCTAGAGGCCTTTCTGCCTCTAAGTTTGAGCAATTATACATTTTTTGGGTACATGGCCTAATTGGTTAAATCAACTTACTATCAACTGGCCTATGTCCCCCTTGCCTTTTCTTAATAACACCAACAAGAAAATTATATCCTATGTGTTCTCTAATCATTCCTGTACTGATAAGAATGGTTTACTAATAAATATTTCTGATTTGTCATTTTTAGACGAGGGCAATCAATGTCTTTGAGAAGGTTTTGCAATTCTGTGATGAGTTGAGACACTAACACACAGATATTAGGTTCATGCAAAAATAATGTTGTTTTTTGACTTGAAGTTTGATATATCTTTCTTTAGATAATCATAACACAAGACATTCACTTAGGGTTTAGTAGACCCATCTTATGTGAGCGAATACGGTTTAGGAAAACAGTATTCGCTCGCATCTGCTGCTACAATTAACTCTTTCTTCAGATCATAATGTGCCAAAGCTTGATCTAATAACAAACACTTTTTTATTTTTTGGAATGCTTCCTTGCATTCATTTGTCCAGTGCCATTTTTTATTCTTCTTCAATAATCCATTCAACGGTGCTCTTAATTCATGCATATTTGGAAT
This sequence comes from Euprymna scolopes, assembly GCF_053919585.1. Classification (NCBI taxonomy): domain Eukaryota; kingdom Metazoa; phylum Mollusca; class Cephalopoda; order Sepiida; family Sepiolidae; genus Euprymna; species Euprymna scolopes. The sequence goes on along the minus strand of NC_136487.1, from coordinate 162,144,737 downwards.
ATAATGATTATAGTAGCTCACTAGACCCAAGAATGACTGTAATTTCACTACATTGTCCAGTCTAGGCATATCTCTAATTGCTTCTGTCCTATTTGGGTTAGATTTTCTACCTTTCTGATCAATTATTTGTCCTAAATATTCAATTTTGTCCGTACCAAATTCATATTTTTCGAGAGCCACTTTGAATCCATAGTTTGCTATTCTCTCGAATACCTCACGAATTTGGAATATGTTCTTCAACATTCTTGCTTTTTATCTAGAAGACAGTTTACTTTCCAGCCATTAATTTTGACATCAATATATTTTCTTTTCTTACAATTCATAGACTGTTTTTTAGATCTGATGGTATTTCAGGCTTACAGTCTTTTTTCTTTTTACATACCGTTGATTTGTGACCTTTATGTGACCTCATAGCATATTTTACTTTTTAAGTAACACTTTTTTGTGAAGTGATTTTTTCCTCCACATGTTCTACAGTATTTTTTGTTCATGGTGGACATTTTGTTTAACTCTTTGCACTTTGGCAATATTTTTTCTTCAATACTTGTATTGTCCTATTTTAAATTCAACAACTTTTGACACTCTTCCGTAACTTTTTGTAAAGTTATCTCAGTGTCTAGATTCATGATTGATAATATCATTGAATGAATGGTGCAGTGGATAGAGACATTGAATCTCTATGGTTCCAGGTGAGCATTGTCTGAAAATAGCGGTTTCAATCCTACCAAAAGCTGGCCAGAGGCTTACTTGGCCAAAAACGTGGTGACACGACAACAATTATGGAAGGCAATAATTGCTGAGGATGCAGTTAGGAGATTCGGAGTTCCTATCCCATTGCGATAACCACATGATGAAGGCCAGAGGCTTAGTTGACCTAAACATGGTGACACGACAACAATTATGGAAGGCATGTTTCACCCTTGTAAACCTTTCTGCAAGAGCGAGTCAACACTCAGACAACACCTGGTATGAGTGAAGCCCCGCATGGAGGAGAACATGACCAAAAACTGCATATACTCCATCCCATGCAGTTGCAGAAAGGTTTACAAGGGTGAAACATGCCGCCCCCTTAAAGTAAGGGTGGAAGAACACCGAAAAGCGGTAACTAAAGGGGAGACGGAAAAATCGGGTATAGCCAACCATGTCTGGATGGAGAGGGGGGACCATCGCCCCCGATGGGATGAAGTAAAAATAATAAACAGAGAGACCCACTGGAAAGTGAGAAAACTTAAAGAAACAGCTCACATGCTCGGACATAACAACCTACTGAGCAAACCAAGCGTAGAGCTGAATGCAATTTAGACACCTCTGATAACAAAAACCAACTAAGAATTGTCCTAGTGACATATGGCCGAGTGGTCCTAGACGTTGTATCAAAGTTTACAGTTACCCAAAGGTGCTGAGTTCAATGCTGAACGAAGGCAGTGAAAAAGTAACATTCAAAACAGAGAAACAGCAACTATGTCCCAAAACCTAGCTGGAGTCCGAACATGGTACCCCCGTAATAATAATAAAGGGTTGAGTTCGAGACTCCTAACAAACGGTTCCCCAGTTCGATACAAAACGGCCGAAACGTTCTGACAATAACAACCAAGATGAGGAAGTTAGTCCGACAATCTCAATCGTTGTTACATGCTGTACATCTGGAGCTATTATTGGACATGAGTACTAGATCCTTTATATTAGTGTTTATTAGGTTCACCAACCTGTTTGGTGTTCCTACACATGTTTATTTGGACGAGGCAAAGACATTCTTAGTGTCCGGCATCATTTTATCTGAAATCTTTGTTTCGGACGAATTCAAAGAAAAATTTAGGTCAACTTCAATTAGTTATCTCACCATTTCTTGCATGGGAAAGAATGATAAAAACAATCAAACAATGTTTGAAAAAATTAATAAGTAGAAAGAAAGTCAGCTACTTTGGCTTCTTAACTATCCTTTCTGATGTGGAGAAAGTGATCAATAACCAACCGCTTACATATATTACTGCTTCTGAAGGGGGTCTCAAAATTTTAACCTTTAATCATTTTTTACAAACTGGTTATAATCCAGTTTGTTGATCAATAATTATGGATTGGACGATTTGTGTCCTGGTCCTCTTAAGAAAATACTATTTAAAAAACACCGAATATATGTCAACTTATGTCACGGTAACATATAATGAGCGAATTTCTAACAGTATTTTGTCTAGTTTATTATTTATAACATCTTTTCCTGAACTTACCGTATTAAAGAGAGTGTCGGGCGCCATTTTGAATTTTCCAATACATCGGTAAACACTGCATGTTTTTCGAGCTGAATAAACATGTTAGATTGAATAAAAACACGAAAAATATATCCAGTTTGGTAGAAAAGTAACTTATCTTGGCTTTGATAACATTTATTTGTTATATATTTGTTTTTTTTGACAACTTTTTCGAATCTATGTGTACAGTAATACAAACCGAAAATGACAATAGTTAGTTGAGTCCTTATGACCACTTGAATTATTTACTTGTCACTTAATTGTTAGGCTTATTATACATATTTACCTTGTATTCAATAACTGGAAAAAGAAGGATATCCAATACTTTTTCTTTGTTCTTTTGCCAGTGTGTGAGAAATTACATGACTTGAATCATGTCACTTCATTGGTTGATTAGGTTAACACATTGTTTTTAATTTGATTTGAATTTAACCCTTGAGTGTGGTCATGTTTTAACTGAACGTGGAAGTCTGTTTTTACCTCTTTGTCGGAATTCTGCTTTTTTCAATGAAAACATTGTTTTAAATGACTAATGATAATCTTCTCAGAAGATTTTTCCCCACCACTTCATCACAAAGGCTCAGCAGAAGCAGCAAAATTATGTAACATAATTTTGCAATCGAGAAGATGAAATGATCTGTTATTAATCCACCAGGTAAGTGCGCTTTTCAATGTTGGTTTATTTTCTGCTCTGTCAGAGTTCTAAGTCATGTAAGAATAAATTTCTCACAGTATCTGTAATTTTTTTTTGATAGGTTTAATTCTAAATATGCGGCAAAATAATTGAAAATAAATGCCTAAGAATCTGAGAAATTTCTTGTAGCTTTTTAACAATTCTATAAGTGAAAGTAACACATTGCCAAGATTAAACAAAGTCAATTTACAAAAAAAGTTGAAACAAGTTGCTTCCTACCTGACTACAACTTGGATGTCTTCAAGTCCAACGTTAACAAATTCCTAATGAACCGCCCCTTAAGTAAGCACTTAATCAAATCTCCACACTAACGTAATGTACTTGCAATAACCCTTATCCCTGAGTGGCTTCCGGGCCTTGATAAATTGTTATCACTGTGTAAAAAAAAATTCTTCGTTTCTTTTTCTCTCTATGTTTCCCCTCTCTGTCCTCCCTTAAGCAAATCTAACGACCTAGTCCACAAATTCCAAAATTCCATCATGACAAGTTTCAAGAAAAAATACACGATTAAACCCGGTTCTCCAACTTCCAACAAGGACCCCCTACTACCATGTCTCCTTCTCCAGCATCAGGGGTCTATGTTCTAACCTTCCAGAGGTTGAAACCCAATTACAGGAGACTAAACCAGACCTATTATTCCTAAGTAAAACTGGCATTGGACAGACTATTTCCCTAGATGATGTCATGCTAATCAAAAACCTTGATTCCAGTCAAGCAACCGGCCCTGACGGTATTCCAATTATAGTACTCAAAAGACTTCAACCAGAACTAGCGCCTATACTTACAAAACTGTTTAAACATTGTCTTAAGGAGAATTGCTTCCCAACACACTGGAAAATCTCATCAGTATGCCTTGTATTTAAGAATTCAGGTGATCGATCATCTCCCTCTCAGTACAGGCCAATAAGTCTCCTGTGCATCATGAATAAGTTGCTGGAATCTGTGTTAAATAGAGAAGTAGTCAATCATCTCAGCAAAAATAACTTTCTTAGTGATATGCATTATGGTTTCCGTTCTGCTAGATCTAAAGCAGATGTGCTTACAGTTATATCTCATAGGATTAGTGAATCGCTCGATGGAGGCTGACTTTCTAGGGGAATTGTTTTTGACATATCAAAGGCCTTTGATAGGGTATGGCATAAAGGTTTACTTTACAAGATCTCCAGCTACGGTATAGCTGGAAATGTCTTCTCAATTATTAAATCATTTCTCTCTGATAGGTTCATAAAAGTAGTGTTTGATTGGCAGAAATCAGAAGCTCACAGTATACATGCTGGAGTCCCTCAGGGGTCCATCTTGGGCCCAACTCTCTTCCTGATCTACATTAATGACTTTCCAAATCATATCCTTACATCATTCGTAGACATTTATGCTGATGACACTATTATCTATGGTAGCACATCAAAGACCGTAAATGACCAAGTTCTCTCTGATTCTCTCTCCTCTGATCTTGAACATGTGGTACAATGTGGAAAGAGGTGGCTGGTTACTTTTAATCCATCTAACACCAAACTTCTATCTTTACATCATCAACGCTCTGATCTCCATCTGGCATCAATTGAAATGAATTGGGGAGGCTTTATGTTTTGACAAGTTTGTGGGCTTGACCTTTACTCCTGATCTTAAATGGAACACATACATCAAATCTGTTGCCAAGATTGCTGGAAAAATGATGGGATCCTTCTATCGATCCAGTAGATATCTGATGCAATTCTCTATCTATATAAGAGCCAGGTATGTCCAAGGATGGAGTACTGTTGCCACATCTGGGCAGGAGCTGCTAGGAAAGACTTATATTGCCTTGAGAGAGTTCAAAATAGATTTCGTAGCTTAGTGGGAGATGCCTTTTTCTCTTCCCTGCAACCTCTTTCCCACAGAAGAGATGTTGTGAGCCTGTCTCTTCTTTATTTTTATTTTCATGGCAAGTGCTCGCCTGTGCTCCAATCTATGGCCCCCCCCTCGCCAAACTTTCACGAGAAGCACTCGTCTAGCTGAAAACACTATCAATAATTTCCCTCCACTCATTATCTGTGCCTAAATCTAAACGTAGATTCCATGAACAATGCTTCGTCTTTAGAACTGCACGCCTGTGGAACTATCTCTTGTTTGCCTACTTTTCAGCTGACTACAATATGCTTGTCTTCAAGTCTAATGTAAACAAGTTCTTGATGAACTGTTCCACTTAAGTTAACAAATTTACCGAATTTCCATTGCTAATGATTAGTATATTGCCCAATCGACTACTGTACACTCTGTAAACCTTATCCTCGAGTGGCCTCTGGGCCTTGATAAGTGGTGAAAAAAAAATCACGTATTTAAATAAAGTGCTACTTGAAACTCTTCTACAGAAGAGGATCAAAATCTTAGCTTATGGTCTTAATACCCTAGTCGGGTAACCATTGACCTTGATTTATGATAGACTTATGATGGACTAAAATTAAATTATATGTTTATGGTGGATTTTTCATTCAGGCAAAATCAACGCTTTTCTCACAGTCAACCTGTTCCACGTTTCGTTTTTTTTTTTTTTCTTCAGTTCGATTTTGTAATGAACGCGAATTTTAAATAAATAATTCACTAAAAACATTGGACTTTTTATATATTTAAATGTTTTGTGATCAAAGATCTCACTAAATACTTAAACGGTAAATACAAATATTTGTTTTCAAATAATAAACTAAACGTCTGAAGAGCGACTATTTCATTGTTATCTCCCGTTGTATAGATCTTTATTAGAAACGACTTCCGGTTTATGAATTTTTAGAAAATTAACGTTTTACTTTTGTTTTAGTTTAAAATATATATTTACTAGAAAATATCAATTGAATAATTTAGGAAAATAAATTATTTGTTACTATATTTTAAATTTTATTCTTAAGTATCGACTTTTAAATGTTTCTTATTTATGTAACCATGAGTTATGTCCCTTGCTGTCACTCTTTAGTGACTTTCGGAATTTATGAAGGGAGGTAAATCGCCTGTGATTCGGTCATTTGTATCCGACCGCCGACGTAGGAAGTTTTACTCCTGAGTCATCTCTACAGAGAACCGTTTAAAGATAAACAAAAAGACTTCACAACCAAATTAATAATGGCTAGTGAAGAAAATTTTGATACTGGCGATGCCGGAGCATCACAAACTTACCCGCAACAATGTTCCAGCTTGCGTAAAAACGGTTACGTGCTGATGAAAGGGAGGCCATGCAAGATCGTTGATATGTCCACGTCGAAGACCGGAAAACATGGACACGCCAAGGTTCATCTCGTCGGAATAGATCTTTTCAATGGAAAAAAATATGAAGATATCTGTCCTTCTACCCATAATATGGAAGTTCCCAACGTGAAACGAAAGGATTATACCTTACTTGATGTCTCTGACGATCGTATCTTGGAACTCATGGACGACGACGGTAATCTGAAATCAGACTTAAATCTGCCTGTTAACGATATGGGTAAAGAAATAAAAGATAAATTTGATGAAGGGCTTATGCTTGTCCTCACTGTGATGTCTACTATGAGTGACGAGCAGGTAATAGGTTATAAAGTTGACAATAAATAAATGCGATGAAGAAAAAAAAAAAATGCCAGGAGAAATATCAGTGCTGATGAGGTTTATCTTGGGGCCTGAAAAAAAAATCATGGGTCACTTCATTTAAAAAAAAATTAACGCTTGAGTTAAAAACAATCTTAAAAACAAAGCAAAAAAAAAAACAAAAAAAAACGAACAGATTCTTGAAGGAAAAAAGCAAAAAAAAAAAAAAAGGACAAAACTAATCTTATTTTCCAGTCATCTAATAAAATAGTACAAGCTGGTTGGACTATTAGCGGATCTTTTCTCTAAAAAAAAAATCAAGCTATTAAAACAAAAAGGATTTGAGGAGACTGGGTACCAAACGAAACTTGGAAAAAGATTTTTTTTCCACAGACTTAAAAGTCAGATTAAACTGTTTTTATTTGATAGTAATTAATCTAATTTTTTCTGACCACACCTTAAGTTTGTAGTTTCGAATACCCTGTGTTTTTTTTTCTCTTCTAAAAAAAAAAAAAAATACTTTACACATTACTAAAAAAAATATTAGATACTATTCGAAGTAACATCCGTAGTTTTCTTCCTACTTTTACAAAAGTATTTTTTTATTAAAACTTTCTAGCGATTAAATATTTTAAAATATTTAAGTTAAAAATCCTAATTAAAGTCATAAAATTATGCAAATATCTTTAAATTTAAAGTCTAATATTAAGGAATTAAAATAAAGCACATGTTTTTATATTGAAAAAAAATGTAAATTAAAAAATTGAGTTTTTCTGCTTTAAAACTTGCATGCTTTAAGAAAAACTTAATTTTGTCCTTTTTTTCCCCCAACTTTTCTTTTAAATAAGTGATTTGTATTAAAGGGCCAACAAAAAATAAAACTATAAAATTTCGTATCTTTTCTATTTTTATTACCTCAAGTTTTGAATTTTTTTATTTTTTATTTAAATAAGCGAATATTTTATTTAATCAGTTTTTTGTTATAAATGTACTTTTTCTCAAATTCGTGCCTTTTCAATTCAGTAAATGCTTTGATTTTAAATTCCATGCAATCAACACTTTAAAATATCCATGTTATAAATTCTTTACTTACAAAATTATCTTTCAGTCGTGAGAAATATTTCGTTATAAAATATACTTTTTTTTTTTCTTTTATATGAAATTGCTATTTCAGACTGTCATATTTCGTAAAATGAGACCAATTCAAATATTGGTTTCATAAACCTCGTGGTTCTTAAATTGTATACCATTTTTTTTTTCGTTTCTATATATATATATATATATATATATATTTTTTTTTTTAACTGAAAACGAATGTTTTAAGTATTTAATTTTAGAAACTAATCTTAGTCTTGAAGCTAATTTCTGCATATTTTTTTTCTATATTACCATATGCCGATTTTTTTTTTTTTTTTTTTTAGACTTCGTTTAATATCTTGAATCTATCCACCCTTTAATAGCTAATAAGTATACATTTATAAAACTAAAATAGACAATTTCAGTTCGTAAATCTGATACTGCTGCTCCCCCTCCATTTTTTACCTTGCCCCACATGGTCGACCGAAAAAAGGTTTTCACGTTTCTTTCATATACATAAAGTGTAATTTGTTTTTCAAATTAACTTTTAAAAAAATTTAATTTTCAGACATTTAAAAACATGCCAATTTATTTATTCATTTAAAAAAAATTTCGGGTTACCCAAAATTTCAAATTCGGATTAAATATACTAAGTCCGCATTCGAAACTTAATTTTGAACCAACATTATTTCCAGTATTTAACAAAAAATGATGCTGAGATTAAAATAGCACTTATAAATTCTTTAAACTTTATTTTTTAAACTTTAGTTAAAAAAAGAAATCCTTTGAATTTGACCTATTTTTCCTCTTCTCTCTCGACACGTCGTTCTTTCATTTCGTCACCTTTTTATTAATACGAATGAAAAAGGACAATTATAACTTATAATTCGCCACAAATATTAAATCGTTTATTTCATATTTTAAGCCATAATACGGATTTCTTGCCGGTATTTTTTGTCTTAGTTGGTTATGCACCCCCGTCCCTCAGTTTTACTCAAAACTCGCAGTAGTTGCATACTACAATCGCAGACATACTTGCAAACAGTTGTTAAAAAAAATTATTATCCACATATTTTTTATGCAAAGTTTAAAAAAATCTTTTTTCATTTGCCAATTTTCATTAGAATAAGTTTTTTTTTTGTTTTTTGCCACGACTTGAGAATAAAAGGAATCTAAATTTAACGGAAACTCCCGGTGGTAAGCGGAAATGACCGAATACTAGCGGAAATAGCCGAATGCTGACGGAAATCCAGCATGCTACTTTCCGTTGAACAAATCTTTCTAAACTTAAAGTATTTAAACTTTTAAACTAATTTTGCGGAATATTGGATTTTCAAACGCATTTCAGGTGAAAACATTAACATAGGCCTGATGCCGAAATCATAAATTACGAATATGGTAGAAAAAAAAACAAGTAAAAATAAAATTTACCCACTGTTTTAAGGTATGTGAGTTCTCAATCCAGATGAACTGCAATCTATATCATTTTGACGAAACTTATCTCCCTTGCTTTCGATTAAAATCCGCTATTTCCAAAATACAAAATACCGTTTTTTGTGGATTTTTTTTAATGGAAAATATATCCAACATATTTACTGGATCAGTTTCATAAGTCTTCGGAATTTTTAATTTCGACGTGACCCGTAAGTACGTAATGTTTTCAACTGAAATGCGTTTATTTCAAAATCCATAAGCAAGTGATTTTTCTCAACACCTTAAATTCATTTGTAATTATGTGAAATACTGTTAATCCACTTTTAAGGCTGCTTTATCTCTTAAAAGAACTTGTCATTGTGGGCCTGTATGAGTGCTAGCTCTAAAAATGCGTGTTTTCTACATTAGACTTGCTTGCTAATCATTAGAAAATTTTTTAATGATTTTAAAGGAGGTTCACTTTCCCGTTCTACTTCATGGCTACCTGATTTAATGTCCATTTCTTTACGGACATGTCATGTGATTTAATCACGTTATAATCTAATCTGATACTTAACGATAATCTATAATCGTCGAAAAAAGTGAAAAACATCCATTTTAGGGGGTGGACATTCGTACAGGTTAGCCGATTCATTTTTTCTTAATGAAAAACAAGACTTGGTAAATTTTCAGATTAGATCCACCTCCACAATTTTTAAATGACAACTTTTATGGGTTTTCGACTATGCTGAATACGAAAATGGCATTGAAATTTTGCAGAAATAAGTAGTTATCGAGATATAAAAAGTTGTATTATGCATTCTATTCTTTGGCGGCCATCTTTACGCGTGTGCTGTGTCAGTTATCTATATGAGTAGATTTGTTTATGGCGCACGCGCGTAAATATGGCCGCCAAAGAATAGAATGCATAATAAAACTTTTTATATCTCGATAACTACTTATTTCTGCAAAATTTTAATGCAATTTTCGTATGCAGCATAGTCGAAACCCAAAACTTGTCATTTAAAATTGTGGAGGTGGACCTAATCTGAAAATTTAGGTATTATACAAACACCGTGACAGCGAATTAGTAAAATCTTTTACGTAGTATTGTTACGTTTCGGTGTGCTGAACACGAATCTGCAAACTGGGTTAGGGTACATTTTTTTCTACTAATTCGCTGTCACGGTATTTGTATAAATTTACCCAAGTCTTAACGATTTTGGATATTAAATTCCAACACGTGGCAGTTGTTTCGAATTTCAAGTTTGTGTACAAATTTTAAAATTAACTCTTAAAGATGATCCAAGTTTTATGGTGCTTTTAAACAAAAAAAACAAAAAAAAAAAACAAATTTTAAAGTTATAAAAATCATCCGAAGTCGATAGAATAAAAATCTGTGCTAATACACTTACTGATCCCGCGCTATTTTTTAAAATCGTATTTCCAAGTTTAATTAAAGTTTTTATTCAATTATAAGGTTAAAGTACAGAATAGGTACAAAACACCCTCCCCATGGCTTTTTAAATATTTCAGCACGGATAGTGTATGAGTACCGAAATGTTACCAAAGGCAAGCTAAGTTTTTTTTTTTTTTTTTTTTTTTTAAGTGAAACGTGAGTAGTAGTACTGATCGCATATTATCATCGTTATAATAACGAAGACAAAGATGGCGCGATAGTTCTTGCTTTTTGGAGTCAGAAAATAAAAATAACATAAACCCACTCAATAAGTATCGCTGTGACATTTATTGGTTGTATTTCTATTTGGATTTTATTTTCGACTTTTTGAGCCATTCTCGGTACTACTCCAAAGGTGAGAACTTAACGGCACCATCTTTGTTTTCGTCTGAACTCATGCGCTCAACACTACTTGCGTTCGTTTCGCTCTTAAAACATGCTTTAGCTTCCAAGAACCGCTCCCTTAGCAGACATGCGCAGAACTAAGGTTTTCAATCTATTTAGCCATTAAATTACGTCAAATTGTAATCAACAGCTAACTTATATCGGACTTTAATTTTTGTCGTGCGTGCGCTATTTTATTTCATTTCAGAACTACATTTCTTTGACTTTTTTTAGTTAAATTTTATTTATACTTTTTTATGCTTGTTTTTAATTTACTTAATTTTAATTTTTTTTTTTTTTTCATTCTAAGTTTGTTTTTAGTACGTGAAACAATTTGGAATTTAAAATCAATTTGGCCTTTTATTTTATTTTTTTTTGCCTGAAAGTTTTTCATGGCTAAATAAACCACTGAAAACCTGCGCATATGTCTAAGGGAGCGGTTCTTGGAAAGCAAACGTTTGCGCAGGGTCCATGCTCCTCAAGTACCCACGCTTTAAAGTAAGTTAAACGACAAAAACTCTTCTATCCATGTAAATAGAGTAACATATCTTGCCTTTTGGTAACGTAATTTATTTCTTGACTACTTTGTCTTCTGTTGTGCACTAGCGTACCACAATTTTTCCACTGTTTTTGTGGAATTAGTTGGAAATAGAGAACGAATAGGGGTTTGTATTACTGTACACATTGATTCGAAAACGTTGTCAAAACAAATATATAACAAATGTTATCAAAGGCAAGATAAGTTACTTTTCTACCAAACTGGATATATTTTTCGTGTTTTTATTCAATGTAACATGTTTATTCAGCTCGAAAAGCATAGTGTTTACCGATGTATTGGAAAATTCAAAATGGCGCCCGACACTCTCTTTAACACGCTTAAGTTCAGGAAAAGATGTTATAAATAATAAACTAGACAAAATACTGTTAGAAATTCGCTCATGTTACCGTGACATAAGTTGACATATATTCTGTGTTTTTTTAATAGTATTTTATCTAGTTTATTATTTATAACACCTTTTCCCAAACTTGCCATATTAAAGAGTGTCGAGCGCCATTTTTAATTTTCCAATACATCGGTAAACACCATGTTTTTCGAGCTGAATAAACATGTTACATTGAATAAAAACACAAAATATATCCAGTTTGGTAGAAAAGTAACTTATCTTGCCTTTGATAATATTTATTTGTTATATATTTGTTTTTTTGACAACTTTTTCGAATCTCTGTACAAGTAATACAAACCCACGAATAGATTTCAGCAGCAGCAGCACTTTCCATAAACTGCAAAAGTCAACGATTGTTACCAAAGGCAGCAAGTTACTTTTCTACCTACCTGGATCGCTTTTAATGTATCAATATTTGAAAACCCTTTTATTTAGATTTAATTTTTAGGATGTCTAAAATGTTCATAAGCATGCAACATTATCAAAGCTATAACTTTCTCTTCCTATCTACCTGGATAAGTTGGTTTCACCAAGTGCTAGGTTTAAAATTCTAGTTAAAATATTGATTACGTTACATTTTCGCGCGATTGATGACAATTGTATGTTTTTCTACCAGTATATTTAATTTTCGATTTTTGAGCTATTTAGATCTCATGCAACCGTTTTTCATTTCTAATTGAACATTGTTTTAAACCCAAAATAGGTTTGCCAAACGATTGTGTAAAATGGACCGCATTTTTCCGTGACGTCAGATATTAACTATACAGACTATGGAAAAGCAGAAGCGACTTAATGATTTTTAAAAACCTTTTGTTTATCTTCAAACTGCAATTAACAATTAATCTTTGTTATAATTTTTAAGGTTTTTAAGATTTACAGTTTAATTAATATTATAAACATTTGTATATTAAATGAAATACGGTTTTACTGAATGTGCATTTGGTTACCTACGGGGTTCCATATTTTGTTCGGTAAAGACATACAAAAAATAAGGGGGGGGCTACAAAATGTCTAATATTTGTGCAATATTTTCAAATTGGTTTTAATCTGACGATAAACTAGCTAACAAGTCATGTTAAAACTTTAAAAAAAAATTAAACAAATCTGTAACGGAACATTGTGAAATAATGGAATTTTAATCGTTTTAATATTTTTAAAATTTTAGAAAGTTTCTTTTTCTTGGAAATTTAACTGATTATAGTATATTAATGCGAAAAAACGCTGTTAAAAAACATTAAATTTATGCAATTTTTTTAATTGCAATTTCAAGGTAATTTTTTGTTCAATGTGTATTTAAATTTTAAAAATGTTTTACTTATTTGAACTCTTGTTTCATAAAAAGAAATGTCGATAGATTTAAATATATTTTGTTCAAATTTCGAAAAAAAAAATATGGGGGCCACGCACTAAAAAAATTTTCCCTTGTTTATTTTACGGAAACTGCATTTTATGTAATTTCATTCTAAAATGGATAAGTATCGAAAATTTCACAAATCTGACCCTTAGTTGATTTTTGCTAGATTTATTAAACACGTATGTTTTCACGTTCGGAATACCTACTACACAGGAACGTTATTTTAAAGCGCTGATTATGTAAACACTATTTGTCTCGCAATTTCATTTTCGTACGATGAAAAAAAATTTTTAATTACTAGTTTATTTTTCCCTTTTTTTAAATCGTAAAAAAGTTATAATGTAGGCACCGCCAAAACTGGGGGGGGGGGGGCAGGTCAGTACTTTTTGACGGACCGTCTTTTTAAAAATCTACCAAAAAGCAGGTAATTATCCGATCAATACGAAATTTTCAGCGATTATTAGGAGAAGAATGAACTTTATAACAGTGTACTTATTTTTCATAAACGATATTTATATATATATATTTTTTTGCTTACAAAACCCCCCCTTGTTTTGAAGTGGGAACAAATATGCTTAAAATAATCATCTGAAACTGAACAAAACATATTGTGTTGTTGTAAGGGACAGAATTATAGATTAAAAAAAAAAAAAAAAAATTGTTTGCATACCTTATTTTGACGTCTGAATATCAGAACTTCGATTGTGTTTAATTATCCCGCTTTTGAGTTTTGAAGTGTGAAATTCGGTGAATATGTTAAGTAAAATAATTAATTTAAGTTAAGCAAAACAAAAAAAAAAATTTTTTTTATATTTATACGAAAAAAGCCATTTTAAAATTTTTGATAAATAAATTAACAATTTTTTTTTAGCGAGCCGAATAATGCATGACCATTATTAAACAGAGCATGCTTTGAATAATCGATACAAAAAAAGAAAATTCGATAAATATTGTGCCCTTTGTGTTAAAAATAGCATCATTTTTTTCGATCTCGTTTGAAAACGTTTGCCGCCTTTCGACTACGGTGGACCAAACGCGCTGAAATAATTTTTTTTTATTCTGCTTTAAATTGCCCCCTCCCCCCATTTTGGGGAGCCTGGCCCCCACACACATACACATTAAAAACCAAACTCATACAAATGGTCACCCATCTGGTACTGGCCAGCCTCAGCTTAATAATACATTGAAATTTTCGTCACTGAAAAATAAGTTTTTTTGGCCTGTTTAGTCTTCCATAGTTTTCGTCTCATCGAAAGAAAACGTAAACAGAGTCGATCTGAACTCTTCGGCGACGCGAAATATCTGGTTACATATATGAATAAGTGGAATTATTTGAAATTCAGGTACTTATATTATAATATTTTTGCATATTCTCTTAGAAAATCATCCTAAATCTTAGTTAGACAATAAATGAATAAATAAATTATTTCAAAAACCCTTTTTTTTTTAATATTTAAGTACGTTTTTTGTGCAAGACAAAAAATAACAATTGTTAACTTTTTGGGAAAATTTAACATTTAAAATTGAATTAAAAATAGTAGAAAAAGTTTGACATTATTCTGTTTTCTATATGATAAAATTCAGGGTTTTATCTTTCTGGAAAAAAAAAAGTTACTCAGAAATAATGGATTTTAATAAATGTAATTTAGTTTTAAAAAACAACAACTTGATTTTGCGGCCATTTTTGGCGGTGCCTATTATAATGATAATAATAATTTATAATAAAGTTACATAGTTTTACATATGGGGGGGGGGCGGTGATTCTGTGGTGACTTTTGATAGTGCCTATAGGTTCTAGAACAAATTTATCCAGGTAGAAGACAAACTTGTATTTGCGTTGTTTTACCCCCTTTTCTGTTAAAATCTTTTTCCTTAAAACTGATCTCGCAAAATAATCTAAGTTAAAAAAAAAAATGTAAAAGGGTTTTTAAATACTTCAAAGCATAAAAATCATCGAGATATATAAAATAAATTTGAACGTTTGCTAAAATAGATAAAACATCAAAAAGGGTTTAAAAACTGCAACAAATTACCAAAGGCAAGATAAGTTACTCTTCCCTACCTGGATAAGTGTTTTTGTACTTTTTATTTAAAAAAATTAATCGTAGTGTAAGTTGGAACGATAAACAAAATGGTCAGTTGAGCCGGGAGCCCTGATAATAACTTAAAAATGGAAAATTAAAATCATTGGTATAACATTATTTTCGCATGATTGGTGACATATGATGCGTTTCTATAACTTAGTTTTCGACTCTTGAGTGATTATCGAGATTCGCAAGAGACCATTTGGTTTTTCGTTCCAACTCTATAGACTTTCCACTTTATTATTAAAATACGTTAAAACGGACACTTATCCAGTTAGGTAAAAGAGTAACTTGCCTTTGGTAACATTTATTTTTTGTTTGCTATTGTAATGAATGCCTATAATTTTCTGTTTGAACTTAAAGCATTATATAACGTCGACTCTTTATTTTCGTAGCAAGTGCTCGTCTTAGCTTCAATCCCCCCCCTTCTCGTCAAACTTTACCAAAAAGCACTCGTCCAGCTACAATCACTATCAACAATTTCCCCACCTGTTATCTGTACCTAAATCTAAATGGCAAATTCCATTAACATAGCTTCTTTCCTAGAACTGCCCACCTGTGGAATTGTTCTGCTAGTCTGCTTTCCAGCTAACTACAATATGGTAGTCTTCAAGTTCAATGTAAACAAGTTCTTGTTGAGTCGCCCCTTAAATCAAGTTCCACTAACGATTACTAATCTATTGTCTCAGTGACCACCTTGGAATCCTGATAAATTTGCATTTCAGGTGCGTAAATTAGTTAAAAAGCTGTCTTAAATAATTTGGATAGTATTTTTTTTAATGAAGTTTTTATGGTTTTATTGAACTAATTTATGCACATTTACCAAAATCCTATTAAGTGGAGCAATTGTTACTACACTTCATCTTTTCTTTCGGGGGGGAGGGAATCTTAGGTTGATCCCATTTTTAATTCAGATTACCCCTTTTATCGAAACTAGTTTTCCTGGATCTCGTGTCCAACTGTCCTCGTGGGGAGGCAAGTAAATATGGACCATTAATTGCTTTTCCATCAACTTTCATCCGGTCATCTTCAGATATTTAGCTCGATTCTATTTAGATTAAAAACAATAACCATTTCATGAGAAAAACGTATGGACCATACACATCCAAAATCTCCGTTTTTCTCAAAACTTTCAATTATCAATCCTAGAGAAACCCATTTGACGTCTTTTGGTTTAACTCTTTAGTTCACAAATTACTAAAGTCGAGTTTCAACAATTATTACACATGCTGTGATGTAAGTCCAAGGTTAAACCTAATTAAAAAAAAAAAAAAAAAAACATAGAATGATCTTTATGATGTACGTACTCATGGAGCGAGCTATATTAAAAAAAATCATGCAAATTTATTTATTTTTTTAAACTAAGAAAAACAAATTTTATAATCAAAATTACCCCGGTCGGCCGGGGTAATTTTGATCTCTTATTTCTGGAGAGGTTACAGGGAGGTAACAATAATGGATTTTAAAGATTGCAAACTGAGACACGGTACTTCAAAAAAAAAAAAAAAGAAATCACGTGATTTTTAGAATGACATCTTCGGAACCGCGGTGCGACATCAAAACATTTTTATTTAATTAGGTTGAACTCTGGACTTGTACCCACGCCGTTAATCAAACCAACGTGTTTAGATTCGAGAATATTCAAGTTACACACGAAAATTTTTATTTTTCAGTACGAAGAAAAACGCTGCAACTAGTTTTCCTTTCTATCAGGAATTTGTGATAATACGCGGTCGTTATAATTAAAGTACTTGGCCTAAAAAAAAAGCATAGTGTCTGGATTTCCCCCACATTAAAAACAAACCTTGTATCTAACTTTGCCCTCTTTTGCTTAATTGTTTTTTATTTTATTTTTTATTTATTTTTTTTTTTTACAGAAAATAAATGATAAAACCCCAAAGTGTAGTATCTGTTCTGATACTACACTTCACCTTTTCTGTCCTAGGTCAGTTGAGAAATCCTTCATGACTAAGACAATTTATTTTTTGTTCCTATTCGGAGTGCCCCTTTTTGGGAGTTGGATTTTTCCCCACATTAAAAATCGATCTTGTATCTAACTCTGCCCTCTTTAGAAGGCAAATAAATAGGAACCTGAGGGATCACTCTTATGACTTCAAAAATCCTTTGATCAACTCTGTCGGCACTCCTCCAGAAGGATAATCCCTGGGAGAATTACATAAAACCAAACCTTATTCGTGCATGTTGACGGACAAAGCACGAATGTTTTGATGTTTTCTTGAAATTTCTGATACGAGGTATAATTTAGGTATATAATTTAGAAATGTTCAGATTTTCAAAATCATTTTCAGTCTAGAAAAAAACTCGTCACTTCATATGTATTTTTTTTTTTTTTTCATCATACGAATTAAACCTCAAATATCTTTGTCCTAAATTTTATTTCCGATATCGATGCAGAATACGGACCGTGCTGAAACGATCTTATTTAGGAAACATTCTTAGTATGGGGAGAGCCTTTTGTAACTTCCGTATTTTCACCTAACAAGTTCAACCTAATTAAATAAACAAGATAGAATTTTGAAGTTAAATTCAAGTTTTATCTCCATCAAAATAGCACTGTACTGCAATACTGCATAAGTACCATTATTTTTATTTTTCCAGGACTTTAAATTTCTGAATTCCCCGTAATCTCCTGAGTTCATTTGTCTTCAGTCGACACTGGAATGGGTTTTTAAATTTTTTTTTTTAAGTAAAATTCGATTATTGTCCCCTTTGCTAGCTTCGTTTCAACTTGATGCTTTTTTTTTTTTTTTTTCTCCCAATTAGCGTTTCATTCACGTGCACGATGAAACCCAATGAATTGAAAAGTAAATTTGAAAATCATTTAAAAATAGACATGGCTACAAATAACTTGAAATATTTTTTTTTTCTGTACTTAAGCAGCGTAAGAACCGTGCTATCGTCAAAATCGCCCGGGCGGTTTACGGAAAAACACCGAAAGTTCTGTGATTACTCGTGCAAACGCTGGCAAATCTTTTCATAGAAAAGTATTTCTTTCTTTACAAAGTTGATTGAAAATGTTCAATTATTGTTGGACAATTTTTATGGAACTTTTAGAAAATTCGGGTTTGTATTACTGTACACATAGATTCGAAAAAGTTGTCAAAACACAAATACATAACAAATAAATGTTATCAAAGGCAAGATAAGTTACTTTTCTACAAAACTGGATATATTTTTGTGTTTTTATTCAATATAACATGTTTATTCAGCTCGAAAAACAGTGTTTACCGATGTATTGGAAAATTAAAAATGGCGCCCGATTCTCTCTTTAACACGGTAAGTTTGGGAAAAGGTGTTATAAATAAACAAAAAAATAAAAAAAACTAGATAAAATACTATTAGAAACCCACCGAATATGTCACCTATGTCACGGTAACATATTGAGCGAGTTTCTAACAGTATTTTGTCTAGCTTTTATTTATAACACCTTTTCCCAAACTTACCGTGTTAAAGAGAGAGTCGGGCGCCATTTTGAATTTTCCAATACATCGGTAAACACTATGCTTTTCGAGCTGAATAAACATGTTACATTGAATAAAAACACGAAAATTATATCAAGTTTGGTAGAAAAGTAACTTATCTTGCCTTTGATTACATTTGTTATTTATTTGTGTTTTGACAACTTTTTCGAATAAACCCGAAAATTCAAATCGAGAATAGGGTTTGTATTACTGTACACAGATTCGAAAAAGTTGTCAAAAAACAAATATATAACAAATAAATGTTATCAAAGCCAAAATAAGTTACTTTTCTCCCAAACTTGATATAATTTTCGTGTTTGTATTCAATGTAACATGTTTATTCAGCTCGAAAAACATGCGGTATTTACCGATGTATTGGAAAATTCAAAATGGCGGCCGACTCTCTCTTAAACACGGTAAGTTCGGGAAAAGTTGTTCTAAATAATAAACTAGACAAAATACTGTTAGAAATTAGCTCAATATATATTACCGTGACGTAGGTTGACATATATTCGGTGTTTTTTTGTTTTTTTTAATAGTATTTTGTCTAGTTTATTATTTATAACACCTTTTCTCGAACTTACCATATTTAAGAGTCGGACGCCATTTTGAATTGTCCAATACATTGGTAAACACTGCATTCTTTTTGAGCTGAATAAATATGTTACATTGAATAAAAACACAAAAAATATATCCAGTTTGGTAGAAAAGTAACTTATCTTGCCTTTGATAACATTTATTTGTTTTTTGACAACTTTTTTGAATCTGTGTACAGTAATACAAACCCCGAGAATATTATACATATATATATATACTATATTGTCCAATGTCTACTGTACACTCTTTAACCCTTATCCTTGAGTGGCCTCTTGGGCTTGATAAGTGGTGATGCCTATTTAAAAAAAAAAAAAAATTTTCATGGATAAATATTTTTTTCGTACTTATGCGCTTATTGTACCATGCTATTTTTCTTAAATTTTAAAGTTGTATTAAAAATTTTACAATGATAGTAAACGGTAGTTATATTGGAAGCACAAAATGGGTAAAATATCCAAATATTTTTTTTCACTCTTTATAATAAAATAAACTTTTGATACTTGTACAGTTTAATCAAGACATTAAAAAAAATGAAAATATCGAAAAAGGTTATATTTTACATATCCGTTTTGGACTGAAGATCTCCGAAAAAAAATTTATTTAATTTGATCAAGTAGTTTTTATTTTACAGCAGAAAAACGTTTTTATGAGAGCGCTTTGAAGTCGGCCATTATGAAATTTGTTGAACACGCCACAGGGAGATAACTCCAGTTAAAGCACCGACACTCCCTCCCCATCTTTATTACTAGATTTTCTTCCTAAAAATCGAACCTTTTGCTCGGTATCATAACTTTTTTTTTGTTTTTTTTTTTCGCTATAAAATGAAAACTACTTGATGAAATTAAGAGATCCCCCCCCCCCCTGGAGAACTTCGTTCCATAACGAATACGTACAATATAACCTTTCTTTGATATTTCCATTTTTAATGTCTTGATTAAACTGTACAAGTACCAAACTTTTTATCAATTTTTTAACTTTTTTTTTTATATACACAGGTATCACATTATCAAGGCCAAGAGGCCACTCAAGGATAAGGGTTAAAGAGTGTACAGTAGAAATTGGACAATATAGTAATCATTAGTAATGAAAATTCGGTAAATTTGATAACTTATATGGAACGGCTCATCAAGAACTTACGTTAGACTTGAACACAACCATATTGTAGTCAGCAGGAAAACTGAAGACAATTCCACAGGCGTGCAGGTCTAAGAAAGAAGCTTTGTTCATGGAATCTACGCTTAGGTTTAAGCACAGATAAAGAGTGGGGGGGGGGGGGAATTATTGATAGTGTTTTCAGCTAGACGGGTGTTTCTTGTGAAAGTTTGGCGAGGAGGGGACCATACACTGGAGCTCAGTCGAACACTTTCCATGAAAATAACATCAGAGACAAACTCGCAACATCTCTTCTGTGAGATAGAGGTTGCAGGGAAGAGAAAAGGACATCTGAGGCTACAAAATCTATTTTGAACTCTATCAAGGCAGGACAAGTCCTTTCTAGCAGCTCCTGCCCAGTCAAACTATTTAGATATTTTAAAAATGTATTTACAGAAACATGAAAAATCAATGTGTCACATTTTTTTAGTTTAGTTACAAAAAGAAAATAGTTTAACAGTTTTAAAATGTAAATATTTCATATGTGGAAAAAAACATTAAATTCAAACATAAGTACAAATTCACTAGATATTGCCGACACGTTTATTTTTTTTTAAATCGTCGATGCCACAAATTCTTGTAGATAAAAAAGAATGTAACTATATTTGAAAAAACAAAAATGTTTAAAAATATATATTAGCAAAAAGATTTTTTTTTTTTTTTTTTCCTAAATATATAAAGTTTTGATTACATCCATTTTGTGCTTCTATACCTCAATGGACTGACACGGGCGGCACCTGCCGGCATGTTTAAAAGTTATGGTCCCCCTTTATGCGCAATTATTGCAAAAAAAATTATGGTAATAGTGGCCTGGTAGACCAACAAAATCTACATTTTAAAAAAAAAAAAAAATTGCTAGAGGTTTTTGAGTGTGCTGAAAATGAACATTGCATTTAAAACTGGGGCCAGCGACTAGTTTCCACGATACTGTTAAAATACTTTTCCATATGTAACGCAGCGGCCATATTTGTCCAAAACAGAAATGCCATAATGAATTTTCAAGATGGTGAAGAGTTCACCACTTATTGCTTAATATTCGGAAAACTACTTATTTGAGGAAAATTTAAATGCAATATTCGTTTTCAGTATATTTGAAAACCTCTTAAAGGAAAATGTTAACGTGGAAGCTGCATGAAACATGTGGCAAAGTAGTTTCGGTTTGTATTACTATACACATAGATTCGGAAAAGTCGTCAAAAAACAAATACATAACAAATGTTATTAACGGCAAGATAAGTTATTTTTCTACTTAACTGGATACTTTGGTGTTTTTATTTAATGTAACATGTTTATTCAGCTCGAAAAACATGGTGTTTACCGATGTATTAGAAAATTCAAAATGGCGCCCGACTCTCTCTCTCTTAAACATGGTAATTTGGGAAAATAAGTTAAAAATAAGAAATTATACAAAATACTGTCAGAAACCCACCGAATATGTCACCCATGTCATGGTAACATATTGAGCGAGTTTCTGACAGTACTTTGTATAGTATTTTTTATTTTTAACTCCTTTTCTCAAATTTACCGTGTTCAAGAGTCGGGCACCATTTTCAATTTTCCAATACATCGGTAAACAGTTTTTTCAAGCTTAATAAACATGTTACATTAAATAAAAGCACTAAAAAAGTATCCAGTTAGGTAGAAAAGTAACTTACCTTGCTTGTGATAACATTTATTTGTTACTAGCAGGGTTGCTCGGGATCATATAAACAATGAGAAAATTTAAGTTTATTTTGAATATTTGTTATTCTTTGGAGAGAGGAATTTTTAATGCCTATGTATCATTTTCTATTTTGAGCAAAAGAATATTTTACCTACCCTAGGACGGCTATTACAGATGTATATGAAATAATTTTACCATTTTGGGACGGGTAATTTACAACACATTTAAAATATGTTCACGGGTGAAATAATTTGTCTCCACACCAAGGTTACGATAATTTTAAGAAAACTGAAATCATTTTTAGAAGATGGATCATTAGGATTTCCAAATTAATACATAAATACATTGTTAATTTATGAGTTAGCAATCCTTGTTTCACCATAAATTTCAACGTTACTGCGTTTCTTTCCTTCCTCACTAACGGCACTAGTATTGTAAGAAAAATGTCATTTTTAGATGTCTCAGCAGGATTTTAAAATTAATGCATAAATACATTGAAGTGATTAGACAACCCTTGCTTCATTATCAAACTCCACATTACTGTTTCATTTTCTCCCCACTACCGACAACAGAATTTTTGGGAAAAAAGACGTCATTTTCGAAAGATTACTCAGCAGGCTTTACAAACAAGTAAACAAATATGTTGAGAAGGTTTGTAATTAGGCAACCCTTGCTTCACTACAAAATTCCACATTTCTGTGTTCTTTCCCTCCCTACTATGGACACCATCATTTTAAGTGAAATATCATTTCTTGACCATAACAGAGCAGGTTTTCCAAATAATTACATAAATGCGAATGATCATTAGGCAACTTTTACTTTACCACATTTTTCAATATTAATATAGTTCTCCCCTCTTATTACCACAACAGTCAACAACACATTAGTTAGAGAAACGATGTCATTCTCGGAATATGATTCTGTAGTTATTCCATATTTTTAGAATATGACATTGTGGGAGATTGCATAGTGACCCTAAATGGACATTACTCTCTCCAGCCCTGCCCCAAAAGTGAAGGTTTGTTAATTCATAGAGAACTCCAGAGCATGTTAAAAAGCAACATAATCATGTCTTTCTACTCCCCACTACGACTATGACGTCATTCCCGAAGTTAACATTGAAAATTCAAAAAGATATTGTTAACCACCTACAGAAACTGATAAATTGTCTGGGCTTATTATTTCATTACAAACACAGTAATCAATTAACTCACATTTCATTATTTTTAATAATTCTTGGATATGTTACTAATTTCGACAATCATTTTTCATAATTGTAACCCACATTATCGCATGCTGCCCTTACAAAAATAACTTTATTACATTGTTTGGTTTGATTTCACTGAAAAAAACACCAATAAATTAACTCACATTTCATTATTTTTCATAATTCTTGGATATGTCACTAATTTTGACAATCACTTTTTATAATTTTAACCTACATTATCGCACCCCCTTATGAAAATAATGACTTTGATATATTATCTGGGTTTATTATTTCATTAAACGCACAAATCAATTAAGTCGCATTTCATAATTTTTCACAATTCTTGATTGTTACTGATATTGACAATCATTTTTCATAATTTAAACCCACATTATTGCCCCCCCCCCTTACGAAAATAACAATTGATATATTGTCCGGGTTTATTCTTTCATTACAAACTCACCAATCTATTAACTCACATCTCATTTTTTTTTATAATTTTTGGATATGTTACTAATTTTGACAATCCTTTTTCTTAATTTTAATCCACATTATCACGCCCCCCCCTCCTTTATGAAAATAATAAATTTGATATATTGTCTAGGTTGTTTATTTCATTGCAAACACACCAATCGATTTATTCAAATTTCATCATTTTTCATAATTCTTGGATATGTTACTAATTTCGACAATCATTTCATAATTGTAACCTACATTATCGCCTCCCCCCTTTACGAAAATAACTTTAATATATTCTCTACATTGTTTATTTTGTTACAAACACCAATCAATTTATTCACATTTCATCATTTTTCATAATTTGTGGATATGTACTAATTTCGACAATCATTTTTATTTGTAACCCATGTTATCGCTCCTCCCTTTACGAAAATAATAACTTTGATGTATTGTCTGGGTCAATTATTTCAATTCAAACGGACCAATAAATTAACTTGCATGTCGTCATTTTTCATAATTCTTGAATATGTTACTAATTTCGACAATTTTTTCATTTTAATTCCTATTATCTTAAAATATTTTTTTTTATGCTTGGTAAAAAAAACTATTATGCTTACTTGGCCTTTTGGCTAAGATCCAAATGTAGTATCTGTTCTAACGCGAAATCATCTACTGCCCCCTCCATAAACAGAAAAAGTGGTGATAATGCTTGGGAGAATGAACAGCCACTAATTCACCACACCACAACCTCGCCTAAAAAAAAAAGAAGAGAGTTTGGTAATCCTTAGCGGCCTCTAGAGGACTTTTTAAAGCAACATAATCGTGCTTCCCAACCTCATCAACAGATGACGTCACTTCCGGAAAATTACTCAGCAGTTTTTCGAAATACATGATTGCATTATAAATTGTTTGTATTTCTAAATATGTGTACTACACTGTAGAACCACCTTATTTAAAGTTCATGCTACTCAAAAAAAAAATAAATATTTCAAAGTGCAGTTAATGGTTAGGCAACACTTGCTTCACAATAAATTAATCAAGAAATTGGATTGAGAAAAAGATAGTTAGTTAATGTTAACAATTACTAAACAAAAGTAGAGATAATACATGTTAGTTTCTTATTTAATAAATTGTTAGGTGAAAGTACAGAATAGTCTAAATAATACCTTCCCCTTCCCATATTAATAATGGCTTTCTAACTAATAACATTATTTCAGCACAGTCCATATTGTGTCATCCCCCCGTTTCTCCATCGTAAAATAATGTACAAAATTAAGTAAATATGAAATCGTAAAAAAGTTATAGGTTTGTTTTCATGTTTACAAATTTCAAACCGCCAGTAAAATGTACGTATGATTTTTATTTTTTTTTTATTTTAATGCAAAAACAAACAAGTTGGTGTCATCAGTTAGAATTCAAGTTAAAAAGAACCGAGCGTTCCAGCCTGAGAAAAAAACAAAATGTCAGCTAATGCTTAATGAACATTTTACATGTAAATTTGCCGATGTCTGTATACGATATACATGCATGTAAGCAAAGATATTATTCGCTATAAACCACCCCTGGTGCATGAATATTATTTCCTGAGAATTTCAGTGCTATATGACCAGTAGTTTAATAGTTTACCTGTTAGATATTTACACACTTACGTTTACTGTTTTATTTATATAGATATGTTTTTTGACAACTTTTTTGAATCTATGTAATACAAACCTAGTATTTTATCAGTATCCTGAAAACTAGTTGCCTGCCCCAATTTTAAATACAATATTCGTTTTCAGCATATCCGAAAACCTCCAGCAAACAAGTTTAAGATAGGTTTTGTGGTGGTCTACCAGGCTAAAATTACCAAATTTATTTAATGACCTTTTACTGATTGTTTGTTAAAACAAGATAAATATATATTGTTTTATAATAAACTAATCGGTACCTCCAACGCGTGCCAGTTTTAACCGCCTCTGTATGTAACACGATGTAACTGTAATTTAATATTATCAACCTAACTTTTTTACCATTTAAAAGAAGCTTCAAATATTTTAATTTTTTACTGCATACAAAAATGAAAATGTGGGACAAAAATCGCGTTTACATTAGGAACGCTTTAAAACAACGTTCCTATGTAATGACGTTTTTTAAGCCGTAGACATACCCATGTTTTACAAATATAGCAAAAATCAAGTCATATTTTCATGAAATTTTCGATATTTATTATTAAATACTTATATAACAAAGTTTCGTAAAATATATTACAGGAAATATTGACACTTTTGCATGTCAGTGACATATTAGCAACAGACGAGTTATCGACTCGTTTTTCCAAAGAGAACTAATATCTAGTGGCCATTATGTGAACTTCAAATATAAACGAGTGTTTACGATAACGCAAGAATATATAAAATACAAAAATATGAAAATCGAAACATTTATTGTATAAAAAATGTATCAAATATAATTTTGATGTATTTCTTTTCAATGAGTGATTCATAACTGAAAATAAAATACAAAAACACGGACATTTATAGATTTTTAGAATTTTTTTTACGGTAAGGTTGTATAAAAATGTAGCTAAATATTATAATTTTAGTTTGCATGCATTTTTAGAAAGGGAAGAGTTATCTACCCATGTTCTTTTGCTGACAAGTGACATCTGTTGGCAGTTCTAGAAACTAAAATACACACATTCGCCTCATGTCACTGTCATGCAGAAGTGCCGAAATTATTTTTTAGGTGTTCTACTCCCCCCCCCATATTTAATGTTGCAAAAACTATACAGAATAAATGGAGGTCGATAAAAATTTCAAGCTTTTATTAAAGCTAAAAAGACCAAATAATTATATATATATATATATATATATATATATATATAAAAATCCCGTTATTTTTTCACTTTTAGTTGTAAACAAAATTGGACATACAATCAATATGTTAAATTTTTTGATAATTTTTTTTCTCCGTAATATAATTATTTGAATTATAACAAAAAAAAAAACAATTCTAAAAATTGATTTTTAAAAAACTTTAAATGATGTTAAATTCAAAATATTACGCGATATAAAGTTTAAACAGATTTTTTTTTATATAACAGGTTTCCAAAAATAAATATATTCATATAATAGAATGACTTTTGAGATTATAAAAATTGCAAAAGCAAAATCGACTAAAAAAAAAAAAAAAAAAAATTTGGATTTATTTAAAATGAGAGGGTGATAATCAAATTTTGCGCCTTTTTTTTTTTTTTTCCGAAAAAGTATGGAGGCTTGTAAGCATCAGCATCTTTAGATACATGTATCAACAGAACAGGTTAAAATTAATTTTATCGTCAGTAGTTGGTTCTTAAAAATCTATTTTACAAAAGGTAAGTCTTGTATTGTTTTTTATCCATTTTTTTTTATGGTACATTTTATTTTCTCATAAATTTCTGTATGAATGCTCTTCCATAGAAATCGACCTAAACTATAGTAAACATACAAAATGATGCCGTAGCTTAATGTGTACAATGATGACGTTCTACACAACGGTTTGGAGATGCCTATAAACCAATGATGGTAAATCTGTTTTCTTTTGGGTGGATGTTTGTTTAGACATTCAGCAAGGTTATTTGTGGGCATTGCTTCTGTGGTTGAGTGGAAGAACTGTCAACACAACGGTTCTAGGTTCAATCCTTGGCTTGGGAGAGGTGCTAGTCTAACAGCACCGATGAGTTGTGATACAACGAAACAGGACTGATTGTCGATGACTACAAATATATTTTAAGCCCCCCTCTTTGGGTAAAGCACTGTCGTAAATAATCTCACCCGCTACTTTATTGACTGAAAAATGTGACGCTCGTTGTTTATTTGTTTACAAACAAGCGGTTTGAGCACTGTAAAAGGTGTAGACGGATGTTTGTTTAAATTCGGACAGGTTATTTGTGGGCATCGCTTCTGTGGTTGAGTGGAAGAACTGCCGACTG
Organism: Euprymna scolopes; assembly: GCF_053919585.1. Taxonomy (NCBI): domain Eukaryota; kingdom Metazoa; phylum Mollusca; class Cephalopoda; order Sepiida; family Sepiolidae; genus Euprymna; species Euprymna scolopes. Next base: position 162,117,039 of record NC_136487.1, on the reverse strand, counting down.
TCAACTTGACGGTTTAAGGGAGGTGCTAGTATAGCGGCACTGATGATACAGCGAAACAGGACTGTATGTCGATGACTACAAATATATATATTCAGTGTTTTTCGTTAATCATCCGGAGGATTCAGACGATAATATTGTCCTTATACTGCATAAGTACCCTTTATCTTTTTTTTTTTTTTCTTTTTTTCTGAATTAATGAAATTTTTGAGTGTGAATGTCCTCAGCTGCGTTAGTCAAATTGAACACAACCACTGGGAATTTGGCCATAAATCTGTTTGAAAAAAATGTTATTCTTAAGGATTTTAAATTTGTTTTAATGTTTTTATAAGCTACAAACTGCAAAAGTTTTTTTAATAAAAAAAACATTGAGTCCTTTTAGGTTTAAAGTTTAGCTACTTTGTTCTCTCAAATTAAAATTTCTTCAAATTTGACATGAGATGAGTGGAGCATAAAGCTGGCCGATCTCCTCGTAAATTTAGTTTCAACGTGAAAGCAAAACTACTTCAACTCTGAACAGTTGACCTCTCCCCCATATCTAAATATTTTTCAATTGGATTTCTTAATATTTTCAGCAAAAATGAGGTAAATTGCTGATGGCTGTTGCTACACAAAAAAAAAAAAAAATTTTTTGCCTGATCTATATATATATATATATATTTTTATTTTTTTTAACTGGCTAAAAGTTAGGCACTTTCATTTTCTTGTAAAATTGCCAACGTTTTATGCAATATCTGACGTCATCATTTTGTGTTTAACTTATAATTGTGTTTTTACGAATGCTAAAAGACGCTAAATTGAAATAAGGGGAGCAACATTTTTTTTTTTTTTTTCTATTTGTTAATTTTAATGAGACACATTTCTTTTTTGGTACTGGTGAACTGTGCTGAAATGTTATTTGAAATATATTCCTAACATGGGGAGGGGGATGTTTTGTAACTATTCTGTACTTTCAACTAACAATTTGATAACGATATCATACTTTAATTTAACTTAAATACTATTTAAAAATAGCGTGGTTCAGGCCACTAGAATCAAGTTGATCCATCTTTAACAACGAACATAATCTTAAGGTAAAACTTCACGTTGCGGATTATTGGAATTTTATTCTATTTAAATCTTTTAAAATTTACTTTTTAGAATTTTTTGTAATTATACTCATTATATTGAAAAAAAATTATTTACTTACAACTTCAAGTTAAGTGGAATAAGTAATGGGTTTATATATATATATATATATATATATATATATATATATATATATATATATATAACGAAAGATGAATAAAAGTTATTCCTTTTATATCAATAAGGAAAAGTTAAGCGAAAAATTAAAAAACTTTAGGTCATAGCATTTACTTGTCAGAAGATAAGTTTGGGCAATAATGGTAGGGGAAAAAAATAAGGGGGACATGGTTTTGAAAACCAGTTTATCATAATTTTTTTTGTAGGTTTCCGACTACTTTTTCATTGTATTTGAAAGATTGAGGACTACAGTTAACTTCCAAAAGAAAAAAAAACTATTTGTACATGTGAAAAAAGTTATAATGAAAAATGTTTTCATGGTGACATTTGGAGCTGACAAATTCAGCTAACTTTTGAAGTCAAGTAAATTCATTATAAAAATCCTTTGAAAGATAAATATTAGTTCTCAGGATCTATTCCAAAGATAATTAATAAAGTCTTAAGATATTGAATTAAATAAAAACACCTTGTTTGTACAAAAAATACCTTAATTAGCCTGCCAAAGGTGAGCTTCTACCTTCGTTTAAGCAAATCCAAACAGTCATCTATGTGTGGTGGATTCTGAGGCAGCTTAAAATATAAAATTAAGACTGTCTAAAAATAAGGTCAGTTGTTGGGAGTGCTGATTTTCTTTTTTTTCCCCCAGCCATGCATTTGTACATGCCTAACGTGAACGTTACCAATTTTAATGTATTTTTCTCTGTTCTTGCTTTTAAATTAGAAAAAAAAAGAACTTCATTTTTCAAGATTATATAAAAATTGTTGAAAGTTTGACTTCATTCAAGCAAGGAAAATATTAGAATCTTACACATAAAAATAACATGAAACATGTAATCCAAAAAAAAAAAATGTGTGAAAATATTGAATAAATAATGCTTAATTCAATAATATCGGTAGTTTGAGAAATTAATTTTTCTTCAAATTATATTGAATTCATTAATACAGACTTTAAGGGCCTTTTTTTTTTTTTTGTAATGTTCTTGAAAAAAATTCTTTTTATTGTTACAATTTGATGTTTATTCATAAAGAAGCAAAAAAACATTTTTTTTTTTTTAACTACTGAAGACCTTAACTTTTAGTAAAGGTGTTTTTGTTTAAACAAAATAATACATTTCCATCAAGATTCAAATAAAAATTGGTTTCATTATATGCCGTGATTATTATTTGATAAATACTGAAAATTTCATTAAAATTGGCTAATTTTCTGATTTTTTTTTAATGAATTTTTAAGTAAAGGGAGGGATTAAAATGTTTCTTCATTTTGCACGTACCTAAGAGAAGAACCAGCAATATGCAAAATTAGAAAAAAGTGGTTTCATGACATTAGCTATGAAATGAGAATGAATAGGATAAAATGGCAAATAATTATTTCTGGCTCTTCTCTTCTGATGAGAAGCATTTAGCTTTAAAATGTGATGGTCTAAATGGGTTTTTCTTAATTTTCCTTTTAACTTTTTTATTGCTCTGATATAACTTGTATCCTTTCATTTTAATTTTGTTTACTTCTCTTGATAGTATTGAGCTTTTCTTATTGAGATATCTTTTACTTTATTTAAGATTTGCTCTTTGATAACATATATATTATATATATATATACACACACACACACACTAGCAGACCACCTGGTCATTAAATACGCTTAAATATATTTTGATTAATGCAGATTTTGTATTCATTATATTGGACCCAATATACAATGATTTCAAAAGTTAAAAAATGACTCGTGTGCCACCACTGAGAATCAAAACTAAAACGTTTAGCTTAAGATTTACTTTTTCCTTTGACGTTAATGCCTGAGCTATGAAGACATGTTTGCTGCAAGGCTAAAAATTAAAACGTGGACCAATAGCTGTTATGTTGCACACGCATATTCATAATGCTGTTGTTCGACCTTCACCTGGTGAATTTCATTTTTTTAATTTTCACTTTTGCACCGATTTTTTTTTTTTTTTTTTCCCTCCTGCTTAAAACCCAAATAAAAAGTTTTGCATGGGTTTGAATGCTTCATATATTAAGTTTCATGTCTGTAGACCAAAACCTGACAGGAGTTTGGTAGGCAAAATTTTTTAAACAAATATATATATATGCATATGTAAATATATATAGAAAGAGGTTTGTGTTTGCTATAACCTTTTTACACAAATATTACGCAAGTATAAATCATGTAATTACACATTATTGTTAACTAAAGACGATCATCCCATGAGAAAACCGAAAAAACTAATGGAATTAAAATGAATGTTTAAAAGAATATGCAAATTAGCTGTATCTTTTGTGGATGAATGCAATTTCACAACCCATATATAACAAAGTTGTATTTTCTTTTTACATAAATAGTAAAAATGGATTTTTAATATGAATATCAATGCACACAAAAATAATTACAGGAGTATAGATGTTTTAAACTCTTCAGCTTTATAAAATGTTAGAATTCTTGTGGACCTAAATTTACATTTCGTAACAGGAAATGTAGAGGCGGGGCGGGGGTTAGATTGCTTGAAAAAAAGAAAAAATTCCCCTTATATTTAACAAAAGCTGCTTTTAAAATGCAAGTTTAAAAATAAATATCAAATTTCATAAATATCTGACCATTAGTTGATTTTTGCTGGTGGCAGGATATTACTCAATCCCACTCAAAAATATTTCAATTTTTAGTTGAAATACCTCACAAACTAATGGGTCTCACAATTATTAAAAAATGAAAATGTGATAAACTTGCTTAGGTAAATATTTATTGGTCAAATTTTATGCAAATCAGTGATATAAGAGTTTGTTTTTTTTGTCCATCTCATATCTCGATATTTAATGTCATGAGTCTTAAAGATTGGCATAGATCTGATTAAATTTAGACAATTCGTTCATGCATAGTATTATTGCATCTATTACTAGTTTGTCATTTTTGTGGAAAAAAGTTTCAGATCTGTCCCATCGCCACAATGTTACATCCCTGTGCCTATTTTACAAGTACTTTCATGGAATGTGAACTCATAACACTTGTACCCTCAATGTACATATTCCTGACAACCAGCAAAATCCCACTCTTTCACTGTTGAGGTACTCTAGATTCTGGAAAACCTTTTATAATAGTTTCTTCCCTTGAGTTGCTAGACTTTGGAATTTCTTGTTTCCTTCTCCGATTGTACTAAGCTGCAGAAGTTTAAATGTAATGTTAATAGACATCTCACTGCTCAACTTTTTTCATAGTCTTTGTAGATATGGTCCCAATAGGCCCAAGTGGCACTGTGCCTTGCTTAGGGTGAAAAAGTAAGAAAAAAAAACTTACAAAAGTGTGTATTGTTTTGTTTGATTTTTGTTGTAAGTAACTTTATTTTATTTATTTTTTTTTTTTTAAGGCTATTAAAACTTTTTTGTAATTAAATTCTTCTTCTTCAAAAAAAAAATTATAAATGTGCATATTGTCTAAAGATTCAACTGAAAGTAAGTTTAAAAAAAAATGTTATAGCAAAACCTGTTTGGTTGTTGTTGCTCATTTTGAGGTGCTTCGAATCGATTTTGTTTTGTTGATCGGTAAAGAGAGGGAAACCAAATTTCTACCCTTTTCTTTACTTGCTTTGTTTGAGAAATTAACTTTTGAAGCCTTTATGGAATTTGAGCTTGACATGCTTATTCCACATCTCACTACACCAGTATCTCCATGAAATGCAGAATTATGATACGATGATCCAACCATAAGATTGTTTTAGATGTCTTGGATTTTTAAAACTCTCTTTGCATTTGAATAACATCAATTTGCATTTGTAGCAAAAAAAAGTCAGTATTTTGACATTCGGTTGCTTAGTGGATTTTTAAGATTTTAAGCAAATTATGTCCAAATTTTTTCAAATTTTGGACAGTTTATTTGGTATTTCTGTCATTTCTCACGTGTTTTTCTGATATCTATAAAATAGGTTTGCAATAAACATGGTGTAACAAATAATGCTATTTCTGTAGAAAAAAAGAAAAACTTTTTCTCTTAACTTGCACATATTTTTATTTTTTTAATTGAAATAAAAGGTGAAGGTAAAACAAAACACTTACATTATTCCATTTAACGTTCATTTTACATACATAGGACGGTTTGTAGTAAAAAAAAAACCCTATTCCTTGCCATATCCCCCCTTTCTCTCGCGCCCATCCTTATCATTGGCCTTTCCATACACGCTAACTGAAAAACTCTATTTTTGAACATGACCAAATCTTATCAAAGTCTTATCAAAATTTTGGATACAATACATAGAAGGGAAACATTTACAAGTTCATTAAATTAAATCATTATCTACATTTAAAAGTACCCCTCCTTCACCCAAAAAGTTTTTTGTAATGATTGATAAGTCATTTAAAACATTTTAGAATTTAGAGGGATTAATTGCACATCTCTGCACCTTTCGAACTTTTTAAGGCAGTTAAGTAAAAAATTTTACTTATCCAAACTCTGGCCAGCAAAGTCATAAACCCACACATTATCACTTTATCTTTCATATTACCACCCAGAGTTAGGGTTAGAAGTGGACAGGAGGCATATTTTTATAACTTAACCATGGCATTTTTATAAAATTTCATCATGAAAATTAACCAACATTTAAAATGAAAAAAATTAGTTACATGTCCTTAAAACACTGTCTATTTTGAAGAGGGATCATTTTACGTTAAATTTATATGCAAAACTGATTTTATTTTTTGTCGTTTTATTTATTTTTACCATATTTTTAAAACTTTAAATATAATCTAAACAAAACAGAAGCACATTTTTATTTTTTGATGAATTAGCATAGGGTGCATAGCTTTTAATAGTTTTTCTTTCGCAACAGAATGTTATCTATATATATAAAAGCGAAAATGTATGTGTGCATGTATGTTCGCTTTTCCTCGATGTCCACGAAAGGCTTCTTGCTCGCTTCACAACTTTTTAAAACTTTTTATATCATCTATAAATTGTAATATCTACGAATTATCCACGGAGCTCGCCTGTCTATTTAATTTTATTCACTTTCAAACGTTAATTATTCCACATTTCCCACATAGGCACGCGTTACATTCGGTTTTCGGTATAAAAAAAGCGAACCTCGACTCTAATCACAGGCCCAGAGCCAGTTTGGTCAATGTCGACTTCGTCATATCAGACTGTAGCTTTCATTTTGCTCCTCCTAATAAACAGGAAGCGGGTTTTTAAAGACAAACAAACCCATTTATTCAAAACTGTCCCGCACAAAATCGTAACTGCTGAATACCTATCGCGGTCACGTCAATCAAAAACGCACACCTGTTTGTTTTTTTAACACTTTACTATTTTCCAACTGCGCGTCATCAACGCTTCGGGTTTTTTTCACATACCCCGAAAAACACCCGGGCAACGCCGGGTTCCCCTCGCTAGTCTATAATATAAATCTCACCTGTCTATGTATGTCTGCCTAAACCTTTCGACAAGTAATGGATTTTCACGAAGTCGGTATCGTTTTGAAGCTCGATCCTTCGGACAGCAAATATCAGAAAATTTGTCTAAAAACATTTATTCCTTCACCCTCAACTGTGCACTTTTCTACAGGGAGGGGTGGCTTTTTTCGCTGATATTTTCGAGTCATCTCTTTTCGATTGACTATCCTTAATTTAAACCTATGTCACTTCCGGTTTTGGTGATGGGGCAACAGTAATGACGTCACTTTTTTTTTTTTACATAATGCGTTCGCATGCAGTGAAGTGACTTATCACAGGAATCTTTAAGCGGTCATTTAAAATAGTTTCAAAAAATGTGGTTCATTTTTTTTTTTTTTTATCTTGCATAGTTTTTAATGCATTTTAATTGATCTAAAACAAAGTTTTCACGAGCGGTTTACATAAACTCAAGCACCAAACATTTTTCTTTTTTAGATTATAGATTTTATAGTTTAAAAAGTGATGTTTTTAGTTCTTTTTTGGGTGAGGGTAAATTAGAACTTGTGTAGCTTAACAGGTGCTTCTGCATTTTAATCAACCATTTTTCCGTAAGTAACATGCTGACAGTTACCGATTAGACTACCATTTAACATTTTTAGTAGATTTTTCTGTTTACATTGCTGAAGGGCGGAGATGATGTTGCCCACAAGGTGGTTCTATAATTGACCCCCCCCAAAAAAAAAGAACGAAAAACAAATGTTTGTGCTTATATTTTTGTAAACCGCTCATGAAAACTTTCAGATCAATTAAAATGCATTAAAAACCACATAAGACAAAAAAAAAAAAATGAACCATATATTTTATTTTTATTTTTTTTGAAAACTTCATTTCAAATGGTCGCTTAAAGATTCTTGCGCGATGTGATAAGTTGCTTCACTACGCCCGTTCATTTGCGAACGCATCATGTAAGAAAAACACTACTGAAGGCGGTGAAATGGCACAAAATAGTCCCCAAGGTCCAGGAGTTCATACCATGCAAACGGTAAATTTGTGATAGGTTTGATTATCAGATTCATTGTCAGTGACATCGAATATCCCTAAAAAAACAAATTAGAATGATCGGTGTTCTGTTGTAGCCTAGGGTAATATTTACCAAATTTTTTATGTGTATTCAAATTGGTACTTATGCCGATAAATGAAACAAAACTTATCGTGTACCTACTTGTCACGGAATAAAAATAGTATATTCTAAAAATCACATAAATTGGTCAACTATTTTCCTTTTCATTTTTTTTTTTTTTACTGAGAAACAAAATTTCTGTTTTTATACAGATAAGTGAAGGCCAGTTTAATATTCAAATTTAGTTTTTAACTTGCATAAAATGACCCTTTGAAAATTTTATTTTTTGAAAAAAAAAAAAAAAACGAATTAAAAATATTAATAAATTGTTTGGTTTTGAATTGAATCTTACATTTTTGCCCCCCCCCCACCCCCCAAAAAATAAAAATCTGCCATCTACAGCTAAGTTTTCTTATCGCCGTCTACTTTTCCATCCCTTATCAACACAGCAATTTTTTTTTTCTAATAAAACTACTTGATCAAATTACATGATTTTTGGAATATTTCATCTTCGTTCCATGACTGATAAATACATCATACAGACTTTTCTGTATTTTCTTTAGTTTTTATTGCCACCATAAGTGCCAGTTTGAATAAACACTAAATTTTTTTAATTGAAAAACTTTTGTTGGGCTTTTGTCTGGTTACTTTTGGCCAAGATCAAAGTGTAGTATCTGTTCCGGCAGATGCTGCACTTGGGATAGTTTGTGCCAGTCAGTGGAGGGGAGGCCCTCTATACTGGGACAATTATTATTTTTGGTAACCAGAGTGCCCCCTTTTTGACTACTTTTAGGGGAGCTGGTTTTTACCTCACATAAAAAACGGCCTTGTGCCTAATTTGCTCAGTGGGGGAGCAAATAAATACCATCTGTTCCGGCAGATACTGCAAGCTATGACTAGCTATGACTAGCTATGACTAGCAAAGACCAGATGTGGGGGCAACCCCACATGCCTGACCTTTAACCAGCTCCCATTTCCCACCTCTCGGGAGCTGGTCCCCTTTTTCCCTTCCCCCTCTCTTCACTCCTCACATTAAAAATTGGCTTTGTGCCTAATTTGCTCGGTGGGGGAGCAAATAAATACCATCTGTTCCGGCAGATACTGCACTTAAGATGGTTTGTACCAGTCAATGGAGGGGAAACCCTCTATACTGGGACAATTATTATTTTTGGTAACCAGAGTGCCCCCTTTTTGCCTACTTTAAGGGGAGCTGGTTTTTACCTCACATTAAAAACGGCCTTGTGCCTAATTTGCTCAGTGGGGGAGCAAATAAATACCATCTGTTCCGGCAGATGCTGCACTTAAGATAATTTGTACCAGTCAATGGAGGGGAAACCCTCTATACTGGGACAATTATTATTTTTGGTAACCAGAGTGCCCCCTTTTTGCCTACTTTTAGGGGAGCTGGTTTTTACCTCACATTAAAAACGGCCTTGTGCCTAATTTGCTCAGTGGGGGAGCAAGTAAATACCATCTGTTCCGGCAGATGCTGCAAGCTATGACTAGCTAGGACTAGCTATGACTAGCAAAGACCAGATGTGGGGGCAACCCCACATGCCTGACCTTTAACCAGCTCCCATTTCCCACCTCTCGGGAGCTGGTCCCCTCCCCCTCCCTTCACTCCTCACATTAAAAATCGGCCTTGTGCCTAATTTGCTCGGTGGGGGAGCAAATAAATACCATCTGTTCCGGCAGATGCTGCACTTAAGATAATTTGTACCAGTCAATGGAGGGGAAACCCTCTATACTGGGACAATTATTATTTTTGGTAACCAGAGTGCCCCCTTTTTGCCTACTTTTAGGGGAGCTGGTTTTTACCTCACATTAAAAACGGCCTTGTGCCTAATTTGCTCAGTGGGGGAGCAAATAAATACCATCTGTTCCGGCAGATACTGCAAGCTATGACTAGCAAAGACCAGATGTGGGGGCAACCCCACATGCCTGACCATTAACCAGCTCCCATTTCCCACCTCTCGGGAGCTGGTCCCCTTTTCCCCTTCCCCCTCCCTTCACTCCTCACATTAAAAATCGGCCTTGTGCCTAATTTGCTCGGTGGGGGAGCAAATAAATACCATCTGTTCCGGCAGATGCTGCAAGCAAAGACTAGCTATGACTAGCAAAGACCATATGTGGGGGTAACCCCACATATCTGACCTTGGTCACTGAAGGGGCAACCCTTCATACCAACAGTTTCTAATCCAGCTCCCATTTCCCACCTCTCGGGAGCTGGTCCCCCCTTTCCCTCCCCCTCCCCCTATCTCCACATTAAAAAACGGCCTTGTGCCTAATTTGCTCAGTGGGGAAGCAAATAAATCCAATCTGTTCCGGCAGATATTGCAAGCTATGACTAGCAAAGACCAGATGTGGGGGCAACCCCACATGCCTGACCATTAACCAGCTCCCATTTCCCACCTCTCGGGAGCTGGTCCCCTTTTTCCCTTCACCCTCCCTTCACTCCTCACATTAAAAATTGGCCTTGTGCCTAATTTGCTCGGTGGGGGAGCAAATAAATACCATCTGTTCTTCAGATGCTGCACTTCCATTTCTTGTTCTCTTTCAGTGGAGGAGCAGTCCTTCACGACTGAGACAATTTTTATTTTTGTACCTTTTCTCCACGTTAAAAAACGATCCTGGTGTCTAACTCTGTCCCGTGGGGAGGCATTGTAAATAGGTACTATTAAATCACATCCTTCTCCCTAAAATTGTGTGTGAACAGCCTGGGAGGTTCCTTAGATAAATTTAATGTAAAATTGGCTTCCATTTCCACAACATTCTAGTGTATTAGAGAAGTTAACCAAAAACTCATTTTGCTCTTGGAAATTATTCTGTGCACTTATAATTTGTGTGTGGTGAGAGTCTAGTTTTAAGTCATTACTCATGATTTTGGCATGCTGTTTTTTTTTTTTTTTTTTTTTTTTTTTAATTTACTGAACATCACTAAAATTTTAGCATGGCCAGTAGTGTTGAGACAATTGGAACTTTTGGGTGAATCAAAATCTGAAAAAATTACGCCTATTTTCAGATGCCAAAAATGATTCCTTTATCTTTATTTGGTTTTTAAAACAAAATCTTCCATTGCTGGTAGTAATAAATATTTGATTTAACTACCACAAAAACTAAAATCTAAAGATCCCCGAGTGTGTTTTTACGTTTAAGAAAATATATGCTTATTTAAGTTGTGTTTTTTTTAATTTATTTTTTTTTTACAGTAATCAGGACAAGATAACCATTTTATTGTTAAATATTTAGAGATGTACAAATAATCGGAATCGTCCCATCTCTAATAGCCAGTAAATGATCATGTTATGTTCAATTTATATATGAAACTGATCTCTCACTCTAATTTTTCTTTCATTCCTCCAAGTTTTTAAAGATGTAATCACCTAAAAAAAAAAAAAAAAAATGGATTGTTTTTTTTGTGGGGGGGGGTAGGGAGGGGGGGAGTGATTAAGCTGAGGTTGTCAATTTATGAATTTTTCAGTGGTATTATTATTTTATTTTTCCCCTTTCACAGTAAAACTAATGGATCTACATCTGTATTGACAGTAACAATGACAGACCAAATCTTTATAATTAGGATAAAAAATGAATTTTTTTTTTATATAGAGGGATTGCACAATAGTTAACAACTCCTCTGAAAGGTAACAATAGTTTTCTAAATAGTAATATTTAGAAACTCATTCTTAATATGGGGAGGTTAAGGTTTAACTATTCTGTTCCTACTCCTAATTTGCATATCAATTGTATGTAAAAAAAAATTCAAATAGTATTTTGTCAACTAACAACAAACTAATGTAAATCTGTTTTATTTTAAGAGTTGTTTCCGTTTTTGAGTCAACAAAAAAAAGAAACATTTGAAAAAAAAAAAATATTTAGAAATATCTACTCGCATAAGTCCCTCCTCCCATCCTTAAGTGTATTTTTTGTTTTTTCAAAAACTTGTGGCCATTGCATGCCGGTTTTACAGTAATCTGAAAATTTAAAAAACAAGATTTTAATTAAATATTTAGAAACTTAAAAATATTTAAATTGGCATAGATGATTTTTGAATGGCGCCATCACTAGTGACAACACTTGTGAATAAGGCCGGGTAGATACAACTAATTTTGCAACGATAATGGCATTTCACGTGTCAAAATTTTTAACAAGGTTTGGATTATTTGAACTTCTTGTATTATTTGATCCTTCGAACTACTGTTCTCATCTTGAGTTATTTTCACAATGTTTCAGTCAATGTAAGCTTCGAACTTCTTCTGGTGTATCTTGTTGAATCTTTGTCAAACTTGAGGAATCTGCACAGAATTTTAAACGGAATCCTTTATTTAATTCACGGCAAATTAGAGTTCAACAAGATACACCTGAAGGCTAGTGTTTACATCAACTGAAACATGAAAATGACACTCCAGATGAGAACATTAGTCCAAATAATACAAATAACCAATCGTCATCTCAAAAATTCAGAAAAATATTTTAACTTTTCTTATCTTTGTTACATCCACATTTCACTGATCCAGATTCTCAAATTGTATTAGAATGTTTCCAAATTGCAAAAGTGTACCTGAAGAAGGTTGGAGATTACACCTGCTGAAATGCAAATATGACCAAGATGAAAATAGTCCTAAAATAGTATTTGGAAAATTTTTTCTTTGTTTTGTATCGTCAAGTGAAAAAAAATTAATCAATTTTACATTTATGTATTTTAATGAACTCTTTAAAGTTAAATGTCACACAATTTAAATTGATCTTGAACAAATCATTCAAGTCTTTATTTCAGCAGCAAATGTTAGTAAAACTTATTTTTTGTTCTAGAAAATCTTTTTCTAATCTAATGAAAATTGTTTCTCCATTTCTAAATCAAATGTATTAAAATCTTTTAATTTTGAGAAACTGAAGAAAGACTATCATTTTCAGAAAACTAAATTGATAAGATTTCCAGCAGAATTAGCAGTTCAAGGATTACATTAGGTTTGTGTGTGATTTTTGTCCAATTCATTTAACATCACTTTTTTTTTCTTGTGCAGAGGTCAGGCATTTTCTGATATTGCATAAGCTCTTTCTCTCTCTCCACTTTTATGCAGGTCAGCAGTTTCCAAGTTCCACTCTGATGGTATTGTGTAATCTCTTGCTTCTAAGTTATACTTGGCCAGTCAAGTTTTTGCTACAGTTTATCCAGGAAGATGAACATTCTACATGATCATAGCAGGGTAATCAGTTCATCTTTAGGATAACCTCCATACTAGGCAAGTGTAGTACTTTCAGCAAATCCTCTTACTTGATGTGTTGGTTTGGGTCAGATTGTGATACTATTTGTATACCCTTCCCAAGTGTTGGAAAGAGAGAAAAAAAAATAGGTATCAGAAAAACAGTTACAGGAAGTGTGGTTGATGGAAAGACAATGGATAGGAAGTTGTACACCAAGGAACACAAAAGGAAGCTGAGGTGGGATTGTTAGTCAAGGTGTGACAAACAAAAGACCAGGCAGAAAAGGCAGTTTTACATTTGGCTGTGAGTTTTGTGACTGTTAGATACGATTTGCGGACAGTCTTTGATTTTCTGCAGTTGATGATGATTAGGAGTTGGACACGATTGAATGCAGATTGTGGCTTGGAGAACACTGACAAGATGAACTGACAGCAACTAATGAACATGGCCTTGACAGACTTTCCCTACAATGGTATCTCACTCACACACACACACACACACACACACACACACACACACACACACACACAGTCCAACCAGCATATGCAGAATGTGTTGGAATGCGGGGTTTTTTTTTTTCTTTTTTTAATAAAGAAAAAAAAATGTTATCCTTGTGAACTTGTGCACACCCTCTTGACAGCTGCCAATATAAGAGATCACAACTGTCGGACGAAAATCATGGAAACATTATTGGAATCGATTTTTGTTAAGCACAGGCAGCACATGGTTTTATTACAAGATTTGGTTTATTAATTTAACTCCTGGCTACAAAATATCTAAGATGAATATTAGTTCAAACTAGAATGATAGAAATGTTAGAGGAAATGTATAAAGACAATTGCAATCAAGCCTGTCTACCTCCTGAATTTCCCCCTATTGTGGTAAACGCCAGTGACATAATCTCTGTACAAACCAATCGGTCTCCTATGCATCATGAGTAAATTTATATCCAAGTCAAGTTAACCACCTCAGCAAAATGAACTTAGTGATAAGCAATATGAATTTTGTTCTATTAGTTAGCCTGCTTGTTTTCAATTCTAAACAAGCTGGAAAGCAGTGAACTGCCTATTATTTAGAAAGGGTAATGAGTCGAACACCCGTTTGTTTTTTGTTTTTTCCCCCCTCCTCCACCTCATGCCAGTGAAATTGTGGTTATTCGGAATTTGAACCCATTGTTCTAAGGTAGGTAACTATTTTACTAAGAATTGTAAAAGATTTCGTTTTTCTAACTACTTCATGTAATCTAGCATGAATCAAAATATAAAATGCAACTATATGGTAAATTTTTACAAAAAATTCAAGTAATTGTAAGAAAAAATGATTTTTATTTCAACTTAAATAGAATAGTTACTTCCCTTAGAACCCTGAATTAAGATTCCGAAAAACCATTGTTGTATATAAACAACTTTTTAATTATGTATATATTAAAAGCAAAAAATCGATGTGGAAATTTTAAATAAGACAACCCTTGGAATGAATGTATTATGGTAACTGAATCCTAGCCTGGAAAAGCATACATAACTAAGTAGTGACAGGAATGACCACAGATACCCCTTTCTCTACACTTGAATGGCCTTGTACCTAATTTGTTTTATGTTTATTGTAAAAATTTTCTAAAATGAATAAATTTGTTGACAACTGACTTAAATCACATAGGATCGATAAATTTATTCACGATATATCGTTTCTAGAGCAATAGTTCTTTATATATCAAAGGCTTTTGATAGGGTTTGCCACAAAAGTTTACCTCACAAGCTAACTAGCTATGAAATATATGGAAATGACTGTTAGGTTTATAAAAGTAGTCATTAATGGGCAAAGTCTGAAGACTATAGTATCAATGTCGTCGTGCCTCAAGGATCCATTCTGGGCTCAACCCCTTTTCCTGATCGTTTGCCAACATTTCTGCTGGTCACGCAACCACTTATGGCTACACTCTGAAGGGTATTAATGGTGAAGATCTGTCTTCTGACCTGGAGCACATGATTCAATGAGGAGTAGGGTCTGGTTATTCTTAATACATCTAAAATCAAGCTTCTCTCCTTTCACCAACAGCACTCTAATCCCCACTTTACCCCAATTAAAATGAATAGCCCACTCCTTGAACTTGCTTTGATAAGCTTCTAGTACTAATCTCTCCAGACTTGAAATGGAAAGCTTGTATCAAATTTGATGCTACATTTGCTACAAAGATTGTTGGATCATGCTATTACTAAAAAGTTAGTCAGTTGATAGAATACAAAACTGACTTCATAATTTAGTTGCAATGAGTGGGTATCTTATTAAAGGTATAGTTTGAATGAATCGATTCTCATTTTAATCATTGAAAACCATTTCATATTTTTTTATTTTAATGAAGCGTTTTGGGGACTTGATCATGTGACTGAAATCAGACATTGGTCTTTTTTGACTCATGACAGTGATTACTTCCCCTCCCCCTCCTCATTTTCTTTGTTGACTGTAAAATTACCGTCAGTCTCGTAACTTAAGTAGAGAGTTCAATTTCTGTTGTTCAACAATGGACAGTCTGGAATTAGCCGGCTGTTAGGTGACTGGACAAGCATAGAAATTCTTAGGTTACAATTAGAAGAGTTTTGGTTATGCGGTATCCAAGGTCAGAATACACATACATACACAGGGTAATTAAACCTGGCTCAACACATTCATTTACAAATAGACATGCATAAAGATGCATACATATCAGTTAGATTAAGATTATGCCAGATGATATAAAAAGTATTCACGGGTTATATATATAATTTCAGTTTTTAAATAATTAAAAATTAATAAAAATGTATAAAAAAAATATAAACAACCAGGGGCAAGGGGTGATAAGTAGCATAAACGAATCGTCCATACTCTATAAAAAAAAATGATAGTTTTGTAAATAGTACTTTTTTTTTTTTTCTTGGGCAAAGACAAATATTGAAGAAGGTGGTGCTTAATCAACATGGCTGGGGTATTATGATATAGAATACTGTCTTGTTTTTAAATCCTCCAAACAGGTTTTCATAGTAAATAACTGATGATCTCTACAATAATAATAAGACTAGCATAAATTCTTCGAAACCAACTAATGAATTAACCGCAAGAGATAAGTTGGCTTGCAAATAAAGGAGTTTTGCAATGAAGGACTTTGTAATTTTTTTTTTTTTTTTTAGTTGAAAAACTTCCAAGGCACGGTGTTGCTGAGCAAAAGATTAATAAATTCAGTACCAAAATTACTGCTATTAATCTAACAGACCTAATCACTAAAAGTAAACAGAAGTATTGTATAGAAGCACTGAAAAAACAAAATGATAGAATCCTTGACCATTCAAATCCTGAAAAATACATCAACTCGCAAATAACAAAAAAATAATTCTGTTAGATATAATCATATCTGTCTAAATGGAAATGACAGAACTGACTAAGAAGCTAAAAGAATTGCAAAAGGAAAAATATAACATCAAAATACCATACATAGACTACAAGCCTCAAATGAAAAAAAAAACTGACCACCAAGAAATGGCAAGAGGAATGAAAACAAACTACAAAATATTAAACCAATCATTGGAGGATGGCATACAAAAAACGTTGAAGAAATTTAAATTTATTCTAACATGGTGAAAGATGAGTCAATTTGATTCGAGTTTTGTAAATTTAACATTTAAATTATTTTTTTTTTTTTTGTATTACAACATTTTTGTGAAGTTAAAGATATTTGAATTTTCTTGAAAAAGGATCCAAGAATTCTAAAAAAAAAAAAAAAAATTGTGAGGGAGAAAGTCATTAAAGTTGTTTTTTTCCAAATGTAACTTTTCATAATATTCAAAAGAAAAAGACGACAAATGTGATTATGTAATGGAGATTATATTAAGAAAACCAGAATCCAAATGTACCCTATATTTATTAGAAACATCAAGAATAATTCAGGTGTTTGTATTCTAGTCTGAGTGACTAATATTTTGAAAATGTCCTTTGGAATTGTCGTTTATTCAAACGATAAATAAATAAATATATATATATATATATATATATATATATATATATATATATATATATATATATATATATATATATATATATATATATATAATATATATGCTCTAGTCTTAGTGTTTTTTTTTTTATCTCTCTAGTGTCCTTACTCTCCAAGCTATGAACAGATGAATATGAAAGGTTAATAATTAAGCAACCTTAAGCTATGAATGTTTAATTTTGTGCAAGTGGAAAAGTAATAAACACTTATTTTTTAAAAGGATATGCAAATGAGTTGATTTTTATGTAGTCACTCACATATCTGTAATCAAGTATAAGAAGTTTTTTTTTTTTTTTTTTTTACATAGGCATCACCACATTATCAAGGCCCAGAGGCCACTCAAGGATAAGGGTTAAAGAGTGTACAGTAGAAATTGGACAATATAGTAATCATTAGTAATGAAAATTTGGTAAATTTGATAACTTATATGGAACGGCTCATCAAGAACTTATTTACTTTAGGCTTGAACACTTGTTTTAATCAATGTCAAAGTGAGATAAAAACTCAACTTGATATGGATTATTACAGGGACAAAGAGCGTACAGATAGACACATCTTATTGTTGTAAAAAAAAAAAAAAATTTTTTTTTTTTTTTCAAACCTTGCCTTTT
Source organism: Euprymna scolopes (assembly GCF_053919585.1). NCBI lineage: Eukaryota > Metazoa > Mollusca > Cephalopoda > Sepiida > Sepiolidae > Euprymna > Euprymna scolopes. The sequence goes on along the minus strand of NC_136487.1, from coordinate 162,099,473 downwards.
CAATTTTAATCAAAATCCATTAGACGATTTTGATTTTAGAATGCCTAAAATTTAAGGCTCCAGTTTGAGATGTCTTAAGAAGATATTGAAATTGAAGGAATCTTACTTAATTGGATTCTAATGATTATGTATTTGAGAAAAAAAAAATTTAAATGCACAATAAGAAGTGTTGTACGTTCTTTTCTCTGCAGTAATCTCATATACTATAAAAGTGAGAATGTGTGTGTGTGTGTGAGGACACTTCTCAACCTATATACTAAACAAATTTTTTTATCTACAGACTTGAAATTTGGTGTAATAGGTTATTCAGACATGTGGAAAACTTTTTAAGCAGTTTTTATCTGGAAAAAAAGGGGTTCTAAGGGGTCAAAATTGAAAAATTGGTACGTGGGAGGTCAGCAGAGTTATATCTATTTCTGACCGTTTCATGACTGTGCATGTACCAAATTTGCATATTCCTTTATTAAAAAGAACTTTAATTAATTCACTGTTCGTTTTTTTTCTGTTTTTTATTGGATTATTAGTTTCGTTACACTATTACGTACAGTTCTGCATGCATATTTTCTACATTGTGCATAATTGCATACCATTGGAGCTGCATTTAGTGTAAATATCTATCTATCTCAGAACAGTCTCTACCAAGCTACTTTGTTAATTTTTGGTTTGCATACTTGAAACTTAATACATGGGGTATTCAGACCTGTGGAACAAAATTGGTTAGGAGTTTGAGCTGGAAAAATAGATGTTAAGAGGTCAAAATTGAAAAAATGGAACTTGGTAGGCATAATGCATAAGCTCTGTATGTGCAAATAAACATACGTTTAACATTGTTTTTAATGTTTTAATATGCATATGGACTCAGATGGTAACGAATAATGCTGGAGAAACTTTTGAAATCACTATGTATTGGGTACAATATAATAATCAATAGAAAATTGGCTCTATAATAAATACTAGTGTTGGGATGATTAATCAGGAATCCGAAAATTGTGGGAATCAGGAAAATTGTGCTGATTTTCCAATGCTAAAACGATTCTTTTGTATAAAATTTAAATGAGAAATTTGAAAACTTTAAAGTGTCAGAAATGGTGTCCGGAAATCTCGTACCCAGAAAACTCGTTCCTTTTTGCTAGGTAGGAAAACGGGTCCCTTATTGAATAAATATCGATTGAAAACACATTTTATGACCATTCTTGAAGGAGATATTGTTTTTAAGAGACTAGCACCCCCATAATATTTTTTAAAATTATTTTTAACTCTTGTTTTAAAAAACTAAACTTGATCTAGGAGGAAAAAATGAAACCATATATTTATTTTAAAAAATACCTTATTTTTACACTTTTTGTGTGATTATGAAAGAACACTTTTAACACTTTTTGTGTGATTATGAAAGAAAGAAAACACGTATTATCAAAGAAGGCAATTGTTTTATTTAGAAGAACTAATTCAGTTTAAACAATTCTTGTGGTATTATGAAACAACAAAAAAGAAAACATGGTACTTAACTATTTTTGGTCCTGCGCTGAACTAATAACGTTATTTCGAAAGCCATTCTTCACATGGGAAGGGTATCGTTTAAAAGTCATTTCAAGGGCACTTCTGCTGTATGCAGACGGCGGCTATTGTTAGAGGGCGATAACTCCAATTTCTTCTTGGTCAAATAATGCAGCAAATAAGTAACAAACAAGATTTTTTTCCGAACAGAAAAATATTTGAAAACAAAAGCATTTATTGTATCAGAATGTATCAATATATAATTGTAAAAACATTTAAAAGTCTGTGTAAGAAAATATAATTTTAATAAAACAATTTTGTAATAAAAACATTAGATTTTTATAAAGTAAAATAGCTTTTTTTTTTTTTTTTTTTTTTTTCAAACAAATAAATAATTTAAATTAAACATTTTTTTGAATTAAAGCAACTTTGAAGAGTCAATGACATATTAATAATTTAAATGTTTTTTGACCGAGAAACGCCACCGGGCAACAGTTTAGTGAAACGCACCAAGAAAATATGGTCGCCATCTGCATACTGCACAAGTACCTTTTTGTTGTTTCGTGAACACAAAAAGTGTTAAAACTAAATTAATTTTTTTAAATAAAATATTTGTTTATTATTTGATAATACAAGAAATTTTCAAATTTCTCATTTAAATTTGATTCTTGTGTATTTGATTTTGTTTAAAGCAAATTCTTCTACTGTTGTTAGTAATAATAAATATTTATTGATTTTAAACTACAAGTAAAACTTAAACTCATAGATCATCCCTTTGTTCATTTGAGAAAATATCTGCACACTTACCCCATATTTTTACAGTAATTGGTGAAAAAAATAACAACTCTATAGTTAAATATTTAAAGATTTATAAAAAAAAAAATCAGAATCGGGAATTGTATTGGAATCAGTGAAAAATATTGGAATTGTCGCATCTATGATATAAATCTCACCTGTCTGTTTAAATGTATGTTTGTATGTCTGCCTAAAACTTTCGACAGAGGTGATGGATTTTCATGAGATCGGTATCGTTTTGAAGCTTGATGCTTCAGACGACAAATATAAAAAAATTGGTTAAAAAAATTCCTTCACCCTCAACCGGGCACTTTTCTACAAGGAGAGGTCGATTTTTTCGCTGACATTTTTGCAAGTCATTCAATCCTCGCATCAAGAACGTTGCATAAAAGATGTTATTTCGACCGTCCATGTGTGTGTGTGTGCTGGGAGAATTAATTGGAAAGATGGAAACCATTTGAGGTATCGCAATGAAAGATTTGTGAGTAATTTCTAATTTCAAACATAATTCTTTCCTTTTTCTTTTGTTTGTGCTTGTTCAAAACTTAATTTTTCCATTGCAGAACTACTGATAAATATTTATTTTCCATTATTAGCAAAACTAAAATCTATAGATCATCTTCCAGAAATGTATTTTCATGTTCGCATTATATTATGTGCGGTTTTACTGTAATCCAAACCACATTAAAAAAAAAAACTTTTAACTAAATGTTTAGAGGTTATAAACGAATTGTTAATTCTATTGGAATCATCTCATTACTTGTGTGTGTGTGTGTGTGTGTGTGTGTGTAAATATATATAAGATTAAAATTTTGAATGCAAAATGCAATAAATTTGATTCCTTTAAATTTGAAAGTTAAAATAAATAAAAGGACGAATATATAGCAAACCTCAACATCAAATAATAGCTTATTTTAATAGAAATCACAGAAAAACAAAATGTCTATATCATTATGTAAAACATGATTTTGGGGTGTGGTAGAGTATTGAAATGCAACCATTTTTGTAGCAATATCCATTTTTAAAAAAAAATTTTATAAACAGTATTTAAGAAATTCATATTCTTGTATATTTGTAATTTGATTCTCCAATCTCAGATATACACAATAGTCTTCTTGATATGAAAATTATTAGTAGTAGTAAGATTAAAGCGGTTTAATGGCAAAATTTTTTATAAACGACTTTTAATAAATTAATACTCTACTAAAAAGTTTATAATTTTGCATTGTGGAGTGTTGTTTTTTTTTTACAAGGTAGTCACCACTTATCGAGGCCTGGAAGCCACTTGGGGATAAGGGTTATTGTGTGTACAGTAATCAATGGGATAGTATCATAGTAATCATTAGTATTGGAGATTTGATAAACGTGTCTTACTTAAGGGGGCGTTTCATCAGGAATTTGTTTATGTTGGACTTGAATACATCCAGGTTGTAGTCAGGTGGGAAAAAGGCAAACGGAAGAAAGTTCCACAGGCGTGCAGTTCTAAGAAAGAAGCTTTGTTCATGGAATCTACGTTTTGGTTTTGGCACAGATAAAGAGTGGGGAATATATGGGGTTTATATGCCATATTTTAGTTGATAGTAAAATATCTGATGTCACTGTTATGTTGAGAACAGATATTACACTTTTAATTATTTATTTGCAGAAAATATTTATTAAAATTTACATTTAAAGCAAATTAGGCACAAGGCCATTAAAATTTTGTGGAAAATGTGTCGTTTGTCATCCTTAGTCTAAAATGATAAAATGTTTATCCTCCTTTGCTAAAATCATTTATCGCTACGATACCTCCTTTACTATCTCGATCTCTCTCAAGTATGACACAATGTGATGATTTTTGTGGATTATTCCACTGAGCAAATTGTGGCGAATGTGAAAGTCTCGCTTGCATCATGTCAAGTAAAGCAATTCTGTTTAGGATCAAACTTGCCTTCCCACTCTTTAGTTTGCTGAGTAGCAACTTCAATGCAAAGATGTAGATCAGAGGTGACAGCGGACAAGTTTTGATGCACCAATGAAATGATAGCACGAAAACAATCATTCTATTCTCACACCTCTTCGGTCCTTTAACCCTCCCATCCCAAACATATCTATCTTTGAATCAAGAATGACACTCTAATCTTCTGTTTAAACTCTGCGCTTCAGACGTGATGAATGTGTTCAGATCCTGAAAGAAGAACTTCTTTTGTGCAGTGCTGAACACGTGAACTGCAGCGATCCATAACCTGAAGTATTTTACGACATGACCAGCCTACCCTCTCAGCATCCCTATTGGCAACATCAACCAGCTGCATTTCACAGACACTCTTCTCCTGGGTCTTCTCATGTACTGAAAAACTGTTCAAATCCCTGGTCAGTACCTGACTATTCCCAGACGAAACAAAGTGTAACTCTGATCATATTTACATCCTTTCCCAAGGATCAGAGATATCTCTCGACAAAACTGCCCTGTTCAAAGAGCTTAAGCATCTTACATTCCAACTAGCTGAGCACAGTTATGAACTCAACTGTGTCGAAGTTTGACAATAAAAGGATACTCATGCTATGCATTGTGCTCAATGTGCTCGATTTTTTTCTTGTTCTGAGCACTGTGCGCAATGCCACTGATGCCCAGAGGAAAAGTTAGTTTTAGTGGCCTATTCTGGTAAAAGCTCATCTTTGTCCTTGCTAAGTTTTGTTCTTGGCATGCTGTCCAACATTTCTCAGACAAAGTTCTTGTGACTAACTGGGAGCTTTACAATTATTGTTATGAGTGGGGCATTTGGAAAATTTGTCGTATCCTCAGCATCTTTTTCTCATCTGACTGAATTCTGAAAGGGGTTTCAAGTTCCTCTTCTCATGGTAAAACAAGTCTGCTGACAGACAGGAAGTCAATCTTGCAAATGTCACTCCAATTTCAAGGAGAGGGCTTTTTGTTTTTTTCTTCTTAAGTATTCGAGAAGGAGGTATGGCTTGACTACACCTTTTTCCTCAGCTCAGTTTTTAGAGGATTTGGAGCGGGGTGGTGTGTGTTTACACAGGTGTCCATTTTGTTAAATGCAAAGTGGAGAACAGATGTTTTTTCCAGAGATGTTCTTGTTTTGGGATTGGAAGTTAGCTGTGCATTATATTACAAAATAGACATCATAATGATAGCGAATATTGCCTAAAAAAAAAATAGCTGTCTTTTTTATGACCGTTCCAAAGTATGAAGGTGTTGCCACCTGGACTTAAAGTGAGATTTATGTTTTGCTCTATAAGAAACAAATATTAAAATCATAAATGTCAAAGTAGTGTACAAGAATAATTTACACAGAAAAAAATCAGAATTAATTCATATTTGCAAAATAAAAAACAAAAAAAAGAAATCTACAAAAAACAAATGAATTAATTCATATTTGCAAAACAAAAAACAAATGAATATTACATTTCTGAAATTTTCAGATGAGGATTGATTATTTGTATCAATTGGATTCTTTCAACTACTGTTTTCATTGCAAGGACTCATGGTGTAGTGGATAAAGTAGTCGGTAAAATTCAGTTGTAAAGTTACTCTTTTGAAGGTTAAATCCTCAGTGCAGGCGACATTCAAAATACAATTGTGAATTACTTAGAACTTTTATTCAGTCGTGACTGATGGAACAAGAGCATGATACCTCTGTGGATTAAATAAAGGATTCTGTTTGAAATTCCGTGCAGATTGATAAATTCAACAGAAAGATTCCTGGGTCCGACAGAAAGGTTCTCGAGACAAAATAGACCTGAACGAGGTTGGAGATGACATCAATAGAAACATTGATAAAATAACACTCAAGATGAGGATAGCATGAAAAAACCCAAATAATAGAAATAAAATGTTTTTGCAGATTTATATGTTGGACTAATTTGCTGTGTTATCACTGTGCAAAATTGATTTGGGGAATGCTTGTAGGCACCTGCTAATTAAATAATTGTTACACATGAAGCACTGAATAAAGAAACAAAACCTCTTTTATGAATGAAACAACAGAAGGATTTATTCAGATCAGTGACAGGTCAAAATGTTCGGCTGTGTGGAGTCATGCATAAGGTTCCTTCGTGGACTTCTGTCGGTTCACTTATGGTGCCAGTCAGTTATTTCTGGTAAAATCGTTGATGCCGGAAGATGAGGGAAGAGAGAGAGAGAGAGAGAGAGAGAGAGAGAGAGAGAGAGTGCGTCTGCCTTTGCTAGTGGTTGGTTTCTCTCTCTTAGTTGAAACTGGGGCCTGCTGAGTCCCAAGAGAGAAGTTGGGGAAACAGGTCCATTCCACATGGAGTTGTTATCAGTCCAAGATCCAGAAAAACAAAGGTTTAACCTTTTATGAACTTTGTCACATGACTGAGAGCTAGCTTCTGATTGGACAAGCCAGGAAGGAAGTGTATTCAAAATCTCCAGCCGCGAGAATTCACTCCTGCTTGTGTTTGTTGCAATCCAGTCAAATACACCGACACTGATAAAACAAGTTGAAAAAATATAGCAGCTTCTTTGGAAACTAACCACATCAATATTGTCAAAAGGTAATGTAAAAAAGGCAATGAAAATATTTTTTATCAATATATTTTGTTTAGAAATTAATCTTTAAAATATATTTCAAAATAGTCTAAAAACTGATTGTCAGTGTGACAAATGTAATTTGTTATCAAGAAAAGGAAAATTGTATGGAAAAATAAATTATCAAAAAAAAAAAACGTTTGGTATTTTTATTTATTCAACAATAAACAAAAAATACATGTCATAAATAAGGAAAAATTCCAAACTTTTAAGAAAATAATTTGAAAGTTTTTTTTATGGATCCAGATTGTCTTTAGTCTTCTATGAAAGACTAACAAAGCTACCTGGCAATACTTGGGGCAAAAGTAATCTACTCTATTAAAACTACTATCTGTACTCGTCTCTTGAACCCATTCCTGTTTAACTGGACACACACACACACACACACACACACACACACACACACACACACACACACACACATGTATAACTCTCCTTTATATAGTAGGTTCATCTAGTAATGAGTTGTATTTTCTTTCCAAATTAGTACATCATAAAGACTGATTCAACTTTGTTTTGTAGTTTTGATCAAATATCAAGGTCTCATGTATGATATGAAAAGAAACTGGAATTTTAGGGAGATAGCAATCATATCAGTTATTATAGGTGCTACAGGGCTTATGAAGAAGACCCGAAAGTCCTACCTAATATTCCTGGTGAACTAAGTGCAAAAGGGATCCAAACAATTGCACTTAAGGGAACAGCAAGGATACTAAAAAGAGCTCTCGGTTGGTTTCAATAAAAAGGAGGGCAATGTTGGCAGCTGGTTTGGCTGCCCTATATCCAGTATTACAATCTTCAAAGAAAGAAAATGAAAAAAAAAAAAAACAAACAAAAAAAACCCAGACAACTGCGCTTTCTATAATAAATGTGTCATGAGAAATGTAGCACAGAGTTGACAAATGCTTGCTTCTATTAAAAAAATCTGAAGTTCTAATTTTTTGGCTTTTATGATTTTTATGTGTAACCCCTCCTCTCCCTCTCTCTCAAATCTACATTTACTACAGTTATAAAAAAACAAAACTTTATCTTTTCTTTGTTATTGTTTTATATGTAAAAAAATTTGAATTATATTGGAGTACTCTTTAGTCCTATATGGAGTTGCTCCAACCTCACTCTCACTGAATATAGAAAGGAGCCCTCTTCTTCCAGAAAGAAGCAGCTTGCTCCTTTTAAGAAAGTTCTGTAAAGCCCTGGATGTGTGTATGTGTGTGTAAGAAAAGGGTGGCTTTGATGGCAGGGTTCAAATCTCTCAACCAGCAATAATTATCACTTCCTACACTGATGATTGCATAAGCATGAGATACTAGTGTCTCTAGGTATAAAAATTGTTTATTATTTAAACTATATATATTACAGTTATGAAATTATATACTGACGAAATGTAGAAAAACACAAAACATGCCCATGGATATTGAAAATATCTACTAAATGCGGTAATTATATATATATATATATATATATGTGTGAAAAATATTTGGTTGCCATTAAATTATGAACTTCCATTTTGAAAGGAAAAGAAAAGTGATTCATAAAGTAAATAAATATGGTTGCATTTTGATTATTTTCTTTGTCTTGATTATGGTGAATGTACACTGAAACGTTTCATGTTTTTGATATTTTCTATGAAAATTATATCAGAATAGGCAAAACAAATTGCCTGATAATAAAGTGTTTTTTTTTTTAAATGAAATCTGGAATATTTTCTAAATAATTATTATATTACATTAGCTCTAGTATTCTATGCTATTGAGCTACTATATAAATTTTATTATTTATATAAAACGTCTATATTTCAGAATATTTGAGATAAGGGTTGATATTTTGTATTATTTTAACTATTATTCTTGTCTTTGGTTGCTGTATTTGCATTTCAGCTTCTTCTTCGGGTACATTTTTTAAATTCCAAAGTTTAAAAAAAAAAGCACTTCAAGAAAGTTTATCTAATCAGATCACTCAAAAATCGAAAATTAAACCAAATACTGGTAGAAGATTACATTTCCACACGGTTGTTGGCATTTATTTGATTTGTGTTTCTGTCAGCGTTTTTGTTTCATTTTCAATTTTGAGTGGCTATTCAGTCCTTATGCAAGACTTATGGGCAACCAATTTTTTTTTTTTTTTGTTCCAACTTAACAGAGTGGACACTAGGCTTGTTTTGAATTGAATAAAAGAAAACGCTTTAAAATAAGTTTAAACACAAATAAACTTATCCAGATAGGTGGAAGAGTAACTTATCTTGCATTTGGTAACAATGATTGGTTGCATATTTGTTTTTCTAGTTCTGTTTAATTTTCTTAGTTACAGTAAAAAATCTCATTCTTTTTTTTTTTTTTTTTTTTGCGAGAGAAAGGGGTAATACGTCTAAATGGAAGGCGAATTGAAACACGCTATAAAAGGCAACGTTTGTCGAAATAATCTGTTTTAACTTAGTGCAATTTCCTTTCGCGGTTGCCTTTTTTTCTACTTGTGAGACTAACATATGTAAACTTGATATTTTTTTTAATTGACAATGTTTTTCCTCTATGTATTTTATCTAAGATCTGATAAACTCATTGTGAGATTTTCATCAATATTTTTTTCACACACACACACACACACACACACATATATATATATATATATATATATATATATATATATATATATATATATATATATATATTACTTATATGATTAAACAATAAATGTTGACCAGAGACGAAAAAAGAAATGAACGATTTACTAAACTAAATCCAGCCTTATACCCTTAGAAGGGGTTGTCTAGTGAAATCTGATATATTTTATTGGGCACACCCTACAGTCAAGCCCGACATGTGATGCAGCTTATAATTTCTAATCTCCATATTCTAACGTTTTGTTGAACTCTCATCACGATTCTTTGATGATTTTTTTTTTTTCCACCGTTAGAAAAAGTTTTATAGTAAAAACATGAAGTAGGATTGACGAAAGGTGGAAGATGTATATCTTCTCTTGGATTCCACTTATTGCAATTCTTTGATTGTTTTTTTTCACTGCTGGATAAAGTTTAATAGTAAAAAATGGAGTAGAACTGCCGAAAGGGGAGAGAAGTGTGTCTTCTCTTGGATTCCACTTATATATATGGGAGAGTGGGTAGAGGCCTGGTGAATAATAAAAAATGAACAATTCACTTGTTGTGACTTCTTTAAATGAATATGTAAAGCAAAATTATTTAATGAGCATTTAGAATATACTAGCAGGGATACCCAATGTAGTCCAGGATTGAATGTTTCACACTCCCATATTTTTATTGTCATTGAAATCGGTTGGTTGGTTGGTTTTGTTTTACGGCATATCAACCCTTTTCGGGTTATTTAATGCCGAATCCAAAGATTTTGAAGAAAATTTTTTAATAGAATATATTCGGTTTCTATCTAACTAATAGTTGAGAACCTAGCAGGTACTACCACTCCGGGTCAGAGTGGACCTGAGAGCAATGGTAATTAAAGGGTGGCTCCATACTCCCCAAAGCCCGCAAGCTGGGGCCTCACCACTGGATATAGTTTAAGGTCATATCCAGGACCTTGAAATCACCCATTTTTCAATCAGATCGATTGATTGCCTACTTCAGTTGGGAACCGATCACAGTGCACTGAGAGGAAGCTTCACATGTCTTCCTGCAGTAACTTAGTATACAATACATTATAGTTGATTTTTTTTTTAAATTATTTTATATAATGGTTTGAATGAAAGTTTAAAATGCAAAAGTCAAATATCATGCTTCAATTGTGCTCTAAACAGAAACATTCATTTTGAATGTGCCCCTGTCATATCAAAGAACCTACTATTAATTTTATCTGTCGGGTCTTTTAACTTGGGTGATAATAAAACTTCTCAAATGCACTTGTGATATTAGGCTGTGTAAGGTATTAATTTTGGTCCAAATCACCAGTTCCTTCTTTCATCGGATTTTTCCGGCTATCGATTCTTATCGAAGATATTCCAATATAAAATCCATCTAAGAACACTTCCAGGCACATAAAGTACCTTTGTGTGAAATTTCATAAAAATTGGTCCATCCATAGCCTTCTAATATAGTAGATACACATATTTCTGTGTGTGAGATCATTCCCTATGGACTCAGAAATGGCTGGGCTGACATTTTTAAAATTTCACACAAATGTACTTGATGTGTCTGGGAGTGTTCTTACATGTTTTTTTGTTTTTTTTATCAGAATGCGTCTGATGAGTATCAATAATCAAAATAATTTGATTAATGAAAGAAGTCCAATTTTGACCAAAGTTAAAGTTTCTATCGAGCACACAATTGAACCATGATACTTGATCTTTGTATTTTTAAGCTTAAGTGAAGCCATTATTTAAAAATAATTTTATGAAATCAACAGTAGATTCTCTACAGTACAATGTAGACTACAATGTATTGTGGACTAAGTCAGTGTAGGGAGGCATGTGAAGCTTTCTCCCCGTACACTGCAGGAGGTCTCTAACTAGAGCAGACAATCAATCGATTTAATTAAAAAATGGGTGATTTCACTGATTTCAAAGACAATAAAAGTATAGAAGGGTAAAATCTTTGTTGATCATCATTCAATTCGGGAAAATGCCAGGTCTTCCTGTTTGTGTGTGTATATATATATATAGTGTATATTTGTGTGTGTGTGTGTGTATATGTGTATTGGAGTGGAGAGGGCTCTCGTAAGCCGTGGTGGAGGCAACCTTTCTAGGAGAAGCAAATCTCTGATTTAAAAAACAAAGCGGGAGACCAGTACTCGCATTAAGCTGGTCTGCAGTTTAATTTGATGCTGGCTATCTTGCTCTTGCTTGTTGCTGGATCTCAACATTTTTGTCGTACAAAGCTAAGACTCTGTAACATCATCTTTGTATAGATACTCCCTCAGGCATTTGGGCTCATGGATTTTAAATGTCTGAGGGAGTGGCACTCGTCTGACAAGACGTTGCAATCATCATATATATATATATATATGTATATATATATATATATATAGAGAGAGAGAGAGATTCCAAAAGTAATGCCTCCTATTTTTATTCTGCCTGAATGGATCAGAACAGATTGCAAATTGCATTGTTATGATGACTTGAATTTTCCAATACATCGGTAAACACTGTATGGTTTTCGAGCTGAATAAACATGTTACATTGAATAATGTCACGACCAGGTTAATGGATGACCGAATTGATTGGCAGTCAGAAATCGACATAAGAATTTATTTTATTTTATATCCAACATCTCATAATTATCTTCGGTTAATCGTCAGATGTCGGATTAACCAGCGAAACATATCAATAAGGAGAACGGAACAACAGAGCAAAAATGACGAAACGAACACTCAATAAAAGTTTAGAATTTAAGAAAGATTTTTATATACAAAGGAAGAAGAAAAAGTTCCGATAAAAAGAATGAGTGAGACAGACGTATTTCTGGGGATGTTTGTCAGATGTATGCAACATGCAAAATACAGTACAATATGTATAAAAGTTTGTGGAAAGGAAAAGATATTGGCATGAGATAGGCCAAACTTATCTGTTTTTATCCGTTAGGGTAAACACGGATTAAAAGTTCGCAAACACAATATCCAAGAAAAAAAAAAGTTGAGATGGCGAAAGTTTATCTCTTCCTCGAATCTTAGTTCCAAAGAAGAATTCAATCGACAATACGATTGTATTTGGAATGATAATCCGCAATTTAATTAATTCAAATCTCAGCCAGATTAAATGTTGAGGTTAATCGACAATACGATTGTATTTGACTAATAATCCGCAGTTTAACTGATCCAAATCTCAATCTTCGATGAGGTCCGATTCTCGGAGCGACTGTTTGATATACCGGGCTGTCTCGCTTCTTTTCGCCAACTTTTTATTTATTTTCAAATCCCTCGTGCTTCGAGTTTCCCGCCACAAATGTTCACTGTCTGGTTGCCATGACGACGTATTTCCGCTTGCTACGGCGATATTCACACCCAACCTCTGTTCCATTTTCCTCAGCCAAGTGTCTGCCATGCCACATCATTCACAGAGAGAGGGGGTTATCTGGTTCATTAGATTTTTAAGAAAGAGAGAGATAGCAAGATATATATAGAGAGTAAGTAGAGAGATTGACTGTTCGCTTTGCTCTGACGTCACAATAAAAATATGAAAAATATATCCAGTTTGATAGAAAAGTAACTTATCTTGCCTTTTATAACATTTATTTGTTATATATTTGTTTTTTGACAACTTTTTCGAATCTATGTGTACAGTAATAAAAAAAACCCACATTCATTTTGATTTAAAAAAAATTCATTTTGATTAAAAATATAGTTTAATTTTAATATTTGTTTATTGTCTTAACTCATATCAAATGTTTTGCTTGTGTTCTGCTTCAAATATTCATAATCTTACATGCATAATTTTCATTTAATTATATTAAATAAACTTCAAGTTTACTACAAATCAAATCGTGTTCCTTCACTTTTATAAAATGTAATTTATAAGTAATTAAAGAACGCATTCTAATCTTTAAAATCTATAATACAACGAAATATTCAATTGCTTATAATACTTAAACAAACAACTTGTGTTTTTTTTATTATTTTTTATTATTAATATTAGATGAGTTTCAGTATAAATCATCGTGTTCTTTATTTCAATCCAATTTTTAAGTTTTGTAACGCTGTCTGTAAAAATTACTGTTGATTATTGACAGTTTAAGAGTTCCACATATCTTGCTTGTTGGGACTTCGGCGATGACGTCATTTTTTCAGCTGGCCGGCCATCTTTAACACGAAGGCCACGCCACCATCCCCCCACCAAAAGGAGAAGCCTGGCATTTTCTCACCCGAAAGGGGGGAGCTTGGCAGTTTCTCCTCCCAAAGGAGGGAGCCGGTGTCCCCCCCAAGGGTGGGGGAGGGGGCGAAGAGGCCAGGAGGAGGTGACTTTTTTCTTTGGGGGGGGGGGGGGGGAGAAGCCTCCAGGCACCCTCCTCCCTGAAGGTGGGGTTGGGGATTATCTCTCCCTGAAGGGGGAAGGCCGGCATCAAGCATGTAAATCCAGAGGGGTGACTTTTTTTGTTACCCCTCGGAGTGGGAAGGGGGCCGATCACCCAGGCAACGCCGGGTAACCCCTGCTAGTATATATATATATATATATATATAGAGAGAGAGAGAGAGAGAGAGAAAGATTCCAAAAGTAATGCCTCCTATTTTTATTCTGCCCGAATGGATCAGAACAGATTGCAAATTGCATTGTTATGATGACTGAATAACTTGAAAATTTCATCTCACTGTTGCAGATATTGACAGTGTAAAACTCTTAAGATTGCAACCGTTGTTATATGTTGCAATATTTTTGATCCATAATGAGAGTATGGTCCCTCACAGTTGGAAGATTCTATTTATAAACGATGCTGCTAGGAACTGACCAATCAAATTAATTCACGTTCTGCTACCAATCAATCAGAAATCAGAGTTGCTCCATAAAAATTAAACCTTTTCTTTAGTAACCTTGCATATGTTTTCTCCGTGTCAACACAGGAAGAATCTTTTGCTCTGTGGCTACAAAAATTATAAAGTCAGGAATCTGAGCAAAAGAACTGTCTACTGAGAACCAGTCGCCTCCAGGACGTGTATAGAACAACGATCGGAAACCGTTCTGCAACTAAACATAGATTCCAACTCAAGAATTCCTGACAAAAGTGCATTGAGAGGAAATACATTCTGGAGCACCAAAGGTCACTGGTTTTAATGTTACCACTCCTGTCTTCACAGCTCTTTAACTTTTTGAGTTAAAACAATGGGAAGCTTTATTTTTGGAAGAACCTTCATATGACAAAGTGTGTTCCAGATGTCCATGCACAGCTATCGTTTATCGCTGGCAAAAGTTCATTGAGAATAGTTGTGATTATGTGGAAAAATTCATTCTGGAGCAAAAAAAGTTGCTCGTTTTAATGGTATGACTCCCGTCTACGTAGCTATTCAACTTTTTGAGTCCAAAAAAAAAAATAGGAGGCTTCATTTTTAGAACGATTCTCCTATATATATATATATATATATATATATATATATATATATATATATATACTTCGGAATAGTTTTTATTTAACAATCAGTTGTTATGTAAACGTTCTTTACAAAATATTACTGGCAGTAATATTCTATAAGTTATCCCATCTAAACAAGAATTGCTCGATATGCAAGATAGAGCAAATAAATTAAATTGGTAATAATTTGTTCATGTGTATATTAGGATGAATATGCACATATGTCTCACCCCACCTCCTACCATTTACCACTACCTGCTCTCCCTAACAATTCGCCCCACTAAAAATAATATAAACCTCTAATGAAAAGGTTTCCACCAGACTTTGAATTTATTATCGCTGGACCCAAAACAAATTTAAACAAGCACTTGCCCGATTCGGATATATACACAGCTATGCAGATTGCCCAGTATATAGCTTGGAAATTATTACCAAAAGGATGTAAAGAACGTATAATATGGATTTTACCAAGCAAGTTGGATCAACAAAAACATTCATATCCTTTTTCTACAAATCCTCCTGCTACAGGACTTCTGATAAATGTATTATTTTCACTTTGACTTTCCATGTCTCACTGACTTTAGCAAATAGGGTGCATACCTTTATAACTATTTGCTAATATTTTCTCTCCTCTGATGAGATGGTAGACATCGAAACCCTATAGGTTAAGGAGATTAATTTTCTAAAACATTCTTTGTCTTGCTTAGAATAATAAAAATTCTTTGATACTTCATTTCATTTCAATGAGAGTTTTTTTAATTCATTGAATTACAATTTAATATATATATATATATATATATATATATATATATATAAATTGCAATTAAATTTACCAAAATGATCCAAGATGGTAAAATTAAAGGATATTATAAATATTAAAGAATTAATATTCATAAAATTATCTCAGCCAGATGTAAAAGCTCGATAAAATCAAATAGGAAATAGAGCTTATAATATGAGCAAACAGTTAATAAAATATGTTAAAAAACACTTTGAAATGAGTTAAAAACATATTTAATCTGAAAAGGAACCACTAGATAAATGGATAGTCCTTAATCCGTGGAGTTTCGAAGAAATACTTTCCTTCTCATCAGAGGGTAGGAATTAGCAAAATGCGGGATCGGATTTTGCATGCAGAAGTATTTGATGAAACAACAAGTAAGTCAAAGATCTTACTTGAAAACAAAAAAAGTGAAGCAGAAGGAATATGGTGAAGAAAAAGGTGATTACACATGAATGGATCGTCTGGTGGAAGATAAAAAATCTAGTGACGGTAAAATCCAAATGTAAAACTTCAAGAAAGTTAAAAGAATTTCCATTTGTACAAGTAAAATCCAAGGAAATCCCGTAATTGGATTTAATTTTTTTTTTTTTTCAAGTAAGATCTTTGACTTACTTGTTGTTTCATCAAATACTTCTGCATGCAAAATCTTATTGAGATAAGAGTAAAGATATTTTGCCATGGGGCATCTCTGATGAGTTCCCTGATGGCTTCCCAATCAGCCTTTTTATAATACCTCGTTGTTTTGAGTAGTGGGTCTTCAGTTTTAGGGTGAGAATTTAGGCTGATTTCTACCATTATCACAGCGTAGTCAGCATTCCTGAGTGGGCTGTGGGCATTTGTTGTACAATCATCGGGAACCGTTGTCAGAAAGAGATCTAGAAGTGAGGCATGTTGATCTTGCTGGTCTGGGAAACGTGTCAGAAATGTATTAAATGAGACTCGCTGTTTGTTTGTAAACAAATTAGCAGCTTAAGCACTGTAAAAGCGATGGGTGAATGTTTATTTAAAAGGCATTTGATGAGACGTTTATGAGCACTGACCCATAGTCCAGTGGTTGGAACTGCCAACGATCAACATGATGGTTATAGGTTCAATCCACGGCTAAGTAGTGCAGATGAACCTGGAAAATATTAAAATATAAGGAAAAATTTTTTCTCAAAAAAAAAAAATATATATTTATCCTTATATTTTAATATTTTCCAGATTCATCTGCACTACTTAAATGCTAGTTTTATTTATGGTGTCTTTTATTTAAAAAACAAAACAAAACAAAAACATTATTTTGCTGATGAGGAGACTTTGTTTTCATAAAAAAATATATGCTAAAATTATTGTCCTTGACTAATGTCTGTCATAATAAAAAAACATCGTTTTCGAAACGATCGTATAATTTATTGGCTTTGTTGTGCTCCTTCTTATGAAACGGATTTTTAATTTTGATTTTGAATTATATATATATATATATATATATATATATATATATATATATATATATATATAAAATTGTTATTAGTGTATTTTTTCTTGAAGTATGTGGGTTGTTGAATTCTATAAATGCTTCGTTTTGTTCTATTTTTAGCTCTAGTAATATATACCATTGAGCTATTAACTCAACTGTTGTATGGATTTGAAGTTTATATATATATATATATATATATATATATATATATATATATATATATATATATATATATATATATAGCTAAGTAAGCCAGACATGAGTTCTGTTATATATATATATATATATATATATATATATATATATATATATATATATATATATATATTATTGTTATTTAGGTATTTTTTCTTGAAATATTGTGTGGGTTGTTGAATTCTATAAATGCTTCGTTTTTCTAGTGCAAATAAAATAGAGAAAAAAAATACAAAAAAAAAAAACAGCAACACAAAATCATGACGGGTAACGGAACACAGAAAAAAAAATCTACGGTGAAACCGACAAAACTTAAAAAGCAAAAAAATCCTTTTAGCATTTTGTATTTCAAAAATATTGTTTTTCATCTGTCATGATTATTGTTCAACCTATCAACCTGCCTGTTTGACTAGCATTTTTTCTTTGAGAGAAAACTAACAAAACCAACATGCTTTCATGACTGACATTGGCAATGTTTAGCCTCGATACAGTATACACCCACCTAAAAATGGGTGCCATGCTTGTAGCTCACCTCACCATCTACAAGCCGGCCGCTTGATGACTTATACGAAGCCAAACTCTAATAAACTAAGTTACTACTTTCAACGACCTATGATGATGATGAGCAGCAGCAGTAGTAGTAGTAGAATCGACAGTTACGTAACTGAAATGGTGTATTTCCTCTCTGACCGGGACATAAGCCTAAAAGTTCGTTAAAAGTGCAGCCAAGAAAGCGTAAATAATCAAAAAATGACAAATGTCTTACACCAAACGCAGTAAAATTTAATTATCTATGGACTTGTATACTATTTAATGTCTTGAAGTTGTTACGTTTTTTTGTTTTTTGTTGAAAACGTTATTTCATTCAAAGCTGTCTTTATGATACAACGGGTCAAAAAAAAAAAAAAAATGGCTGTTTATCGCTTCTTAACTTATCGTACACTATGTCCGGGTGACACCTCCTTTCCTGTTTATATATTTTATTGCTTTTAAAATTTTGAAAATACAATTAAGTAAAAAACAAAAGATTTTTAAACAACAAAATTAGGCACAAGCTTTCCTGATTTAGATTTTCTTTCTTTCTTTTTCTTTTTTATTTTTTTGTAGAAATAAAGTTCTCACAATAGTTTAGCAACAAGCATTTTTTTTTCTTTCATTTTTCTTGTATCTCCATAAAGACAGATTTCGTCTAAATACAATTTCGAAAAAAAAAAAAAAGGAAAAAAAAATTAAATACAATTGAAAAACAGTTTTAACATGTTAAAAATATACAGGTCGATAGATAATTACATTCTACTGACTTATACCAAATATGATATAAGTCATTTGTTGATTTTGTTGTTGCTTATTTGTTTACTATTTCTCCATTGTTAACTATTCTGTACTTTTGCCAAAAAATTCATAAGAGTTAAAAATTCTTGGTAGGTTTTGATCGTATAGCAGTTAACATTAACTTCAGGGGTCCATTCGGCACTATTTCAAAACTACTTAATTCAAAATGTTTGTGCCGGTTCTAAAATGGGATATCATTTTATAAAAAAAATTATATAACAAAATGTCCCCTTTTTTCTTAATCCGAGAAATATTAGATAAATTAATTTTTTTTAACAATCTGAAAGTTTAGTGCTTAATTGGATTGTTGCAAACTAATTTTTAATAGCAGATGGTGTGGTGAATTTCTTTTTTAGATGAGGATTAATAATTTGTATTATTTGGATCCTCTGGACTACTGTTCTCATCTTTGTTATTTTTACAAGGTTTTGATCGCTGTAACCATCGACCTTCTTCAAGCATATCTTGTTGAACTCTGGAATTTGAACAGAATTTCGAATGGAACCCATTATTTAATCCATGTGAGTAGCATGTTCTCATTCCATCAGCCATGACTGGATATAAGTCCTTAGTAATTCACAATTGTATTCTTGAGTTTCACCTGCACTGAGGATTGAACCTTCAACCTCCAGAAAAGTGTAACTTACAACTGAATTTTACCAAGTAATTTATCTAATATTCAAGAACTCATGGTGTAGTGGATAAAGTACTAAGTAAAATTTAGTTGTAAGTTGCGCTCTTTTGAAGATTGAAAGTTCAATCCTCAGTGTGGGTGACACTCAAAAATAAAGAAGGTCAGAGGTTACATCCCTTGAAATGTTATGAAAATAAAACTCAAGATAAGAACAGAAGTCCAAATAATACAGAGTCGGGTAGACTCAGCCATTCAATCCGCATAATATTTTTACGCAGTAAATATCAGGTTGACAAGAAAGGTTTTTAACTTGAATTCAGATGAACATATCTCAGCTCAAACAAAAATTTATTGATTGAAACAAACATCATCAGAATCAACACACTTTTGCCAACCCAAAACAAGTGTATTTATGCCAGTAACGTAAAAATCTTGCGTTCTGGTGGCGATGAAGTTGCTGAAAGTGTTTTTGATATCGCCTAGATTTTGTAAGCATTTCTCATAGTGAGATGCTTGAAAAAGTGGTAGTTGGCAGGTGGAGATTCGTTCAACTTCTGCTACATCAAGTCAGGCATTGTCATGGAGGAGAACTTGGTCTTTTTCTGTTGACTAATGCTGGGTGTTGTCGAACTTTCTGATGCATTTCATCTATTTCTTGACAATACTTTTCCGCCGTAATGGTTTCGCCTGCATTCAAAAAACTGTAACAGATGAGACTAGATGCAGACCACCAAATAGTCAACATCACCTTCTTTTGGTGCAACTCCGGCTTTGGGAAATGTTGTGGAGCTTCATCAGTGTCTTTCCACTGAGCTGAGCATTGCCGGTTGTCATAAAGAACCCACTTTTCATCACAAGTCAGAAACGGGTCGTTTTTGTTGTGTAAAAGAAGGGAAGATGACACTTCATAACAGCATTTCTTTTGGTTGTCATTCAATTCGTGAGACACCCATTTATCAAGTTTTTTTGTCTTTCCAGTCTCTCTCAAGTGGTTGGAAATCATCATATGTTCTCGAAGAGTTGTGCATGGATTTTTTTTTTTGTAAGACAAGGTATTTTATTTTTTAAAACTGAATTTATTTAGCTTTCAAATTTAGCTAAATTTCCAAGTTTTGGAGCTGCCATGAAAACATTTTTCTTTATAACTTTTTCTTTCACAAGTAAAAATATATTTTTCCTTTTAGGGATCAACTTTAGAATTTAATCTTTCAAACATAATCAAAAAGTAATCTGGAACTTATAAAAAATATATGATAAGCCGGTTTTCAAAACTATGGATCCCATTAGTTTCCACCATTAAATTGTTCACCCAACACAAACACATGCAACTATGTGAGAATTTAGCCCAAGATCAAAGCTTGATCACTAATGCTTTTAAGAAAATGAGCACTCTCCGCAATGACTAGTGCATGTTCTGCCTCACAGAAGCGAAGAGTGTGCACTACCTGCCATCCAACTATAAGGTTTTGCTGGAGGATGGCTGCTGTACGACCCAACACAATTGAATGTAAAAATATCCACTGGATGATCTGTAAAAAGCCAATCCTGGGAACATGTTTACCAGAAAAAACAGTTGGAAATAAGTCATACACCATCCACTATGACTATGCAATTCGTACAGCTACGTACCTAAAAACAGAGCCATAAAACCTGACATGGTGATATGGAACCAGAAAGAGAAAGAAGCAACCTTAGTAGAAGTTAGTGTCTTCCAAAATGCTGGGTTAAATAGAGCTAAAGAAGAAAAAGATAACGAAATACCAAGGTTTTATGTCGTGAAAAGAAACTGGAATCTTAAGATCTCTATCATTCCAGTCATTATAGGAGAAACTGGACTCATGAAAAAGAATTTCAAAAGCTACCTAGAAAATATACCCGGTGACCCAAGTGCAAGAGAGATTCAAACAATTGCACTGAAAGGGGCAGTCAGAATCTTAAAAAGATCTCTTGGTTGGAATATCTGAGTTTGCAGGTGAATGTTTGGCATCTGGTAGGATGCTTCATCACCGGCTTGAAGAAACTGATAAGAAAAAAAAGAAAGAGTATCTTTTTAGAACTATGTAAGAATGAAAGCTAAGCATATTAAATTTAAATAAATATTCCTTTGGAAGTCAAAAAATGAACAGCTTTTATTGTTTGCAACATAATTATTCATAACGACAACAAATTTACCTTATTAACATTTGTTTGTATTTGTTATCTATTCTTTAACCACCTTAATGTTATTTTCTTGGGTTATATTACTTTAGATAAACTAGATGTGATGTGGTAGAAGTCATGATGTCAAACTAGGAAATGATTTATTGAATCCATGAAAATTTTTATTGTGCACTAACCTGGGTGTCCGATGTTGCCCGAGTGTTTGTAGACGTAAAAAATCCTGTAACGTGAAGGCGGAAAAAGAAAGTGAAAGAAAACCTGATGTCTTGCCAATTACGCCATAATGCGACCAGTAGTGTAAAGCGTTCAAATTCAACATAGTCAATCAAAAAGATGACTTGCAGAAAGGGTGTTGCTTTTAAACCTCCTACGAAGGTCCTTTTAAATGTGGGGGGAAAGCAGCTAGAATACAAAAAGGGGGCACTCTGGCAGTATCCAAATAAATAGAAATTGTCTCAATATGAAGGGTTTCCCCTACATTGACCGAGCACCAATTACAGAACAGATACTACCCAGGCGAACGCCTGGCGCTGGCTGTTGCGTTTGATTAGTTTTGCTTTATTTATACGAAAAAGACAAACAAACACTCGAAACGAGGGAATTTTTAAAACTCGATCAAAAAAAAAGATAGAGACGATGTCTATTTGCGAATCTGAGATCTTACGATCTAGGTAGTATAAGAAAACTTCTCTCGGAATCTAACCGACGCGAGAACCCCCATCGAAAAGGCCTTTCATGGACATACACAAACGCTCACACTCATTTTGCCTTTTATATATCAGACTAGCGGGGGTACTTGGCGTCGCCCAGGTGTTTGGAGGTGTAAAAGAAAAAAAAAAGTTTTGGTAGGTAGTTAGGCTCGAACCCTTGAGGTTAACAGGCTTATGACTTCCCCCCACACTACGATGGCAGAGAAGTGAGAATGTATGAAATAAAATGATTAAAAAGTGATGTGACAGACAGGTGCGTGTTTAATGAGGTCAAACGCACTTAACGTTTCCACAGTAAATATTAACTGCAGGGTAGTTGTTTTGGGTTTGTTTTTAACAACCAGCTCCTTCTTTATTAGGGGAGTGTCTGATATAACGGTGAAAACCGACACTGACCAAACATTGAGAATTGCTCCTTAGTTTCACATCAGTTTTGCTTTTATTTATACGAAAAAGACGAATGAACACTAGACGAGCCGAAATAGCAAGAATTGTGTAAAAGTCGATGTAAATAAATCTAGACTTGATGCGCATTCGCAAATCGTAGATATGATTATGTAGGGGGTATATAAACAGTTGTAAGCGATAGTAACTCCTCCCCTCCGAGAAGCCCAGCAAAAAAAGCCTTTAGCAGACGTACAGAAAAAAATGCACACACACACACAAACACACACATTTTCGCTTTTATATATATAGATAATACCACCATAGATCAGTGTCATGCAGAGGTATGGCGATACTTGACGCTAACTCCTTGAAGTATGCTCCAAAGACTTGAATATAAATCTTAGTACAGAGAAATATTATGACAAAGGGAGTTTGAATGTGACTGAATGATCCCCTGCTTCCATTTTGTATGGGTGTGTCCATTACTCCTTGGCCTATCTCCCTCTACATATCACTACCTGACAGCTACTACAGACTCTAGGTCAGCATAGACTTGCAAGTAATACAAGGGGCATTGCAAAAGTAATATCTCCTATTTTTTATTCCGCCATAATGAATCAGAGGGGATTGCAATTCATGCATTCATGACCTGAAAGTTTTATGTCACTGTTGTGGATATTGAGAAATACTTAAGAAAGCAACTCCTGTCATGGATGTGCATCAGAAGCAGAGATACGTCACTGAATTCCTAGTAAAAGTGCATTGAGAATGGTGGTGACTATGTAGTAAAATAAATTTTGTAGCAGACCAATAAGTCTCCTGTGCATCATGAGTAAGTTGCTGGAATCTTCTTAATGATATGCAATATGGTTTCTGTTCTGCTAGATCTACAGCAGATGTGCTAATGGTTATATCTCATAGGATTAGTGAATCTCTCGATGGAGGCTTCTTTTCTAGGGCAATTGTTCTTGATATATAATAAGCTTTCGATAGGATATGGTATAAATGTCTACTCCACAAGATTTCCAGCTATACCATAGCTGAAAATGTCTTCTTACATTAAATCATTTGTCTCTGATAGGTTCTTAAGAGTAGTGGTTGATGGGCAGAAATCAGACGTTCACAGAGCTGGTGTCTATCAGGGGTCTATCCTGGATCCAATTCTCTTCCTGATCTACATCAATGATCTCCCAAATCACACCCCAAGATCAGTCATAGACATTTATGCTGACAACATTGCCATCTATGGCAACACATCAAAAGCTGTAAATGAGCAAATTCTCTCTGATTCTCTCTCCTCTGATCTTGAGCAGTGTGAGAATGGGGAAAGAGGTGGCTGGTTAATTTTAATACATCTAAAACAAAGTTTCTATCTTTACATTATCAATGCTCTGATCCCTGTCTAACATCAATTGAAATGAATGGCCCTCATTTTGGGGAGGCTCCATGTTTTGACAAGCTTCTGGCTCTGACTTTTACTCCTGACTTGAAATGGAACATGTACATCAAATCTGTTGCCAAGGTCGCTGGAAAAAGGGTGGGATCATTCTAGCACTTCAGTAGGTATCTCACCTCTGATACAATTCTCTACTTATATAAGAGCCAGGTACATCCAATGATGGAGTACTGTTGCCATATTTGGGCAGAAACTGCTAAAAAGACTTTATCCTGCCTTGACAGAGTTCAAAATAGACTTTGTAGCCTAGTGGGAGATGCCCTTTTCTCTTCCCTGCAACCTCTTTCCTACAAAAGAGACGTTGCGAGTCTGTCTCTGCTTTATCATTATTTTCATGGCAAGTGCTTGTTTGAGCTCCAATCTATGGTCCCCCCTCGCCAAACTTTCACAAGAAACACTCGTCCAGCTGTAAACTCTATCAATAATTTCACCCACTCTTTATCTGTGCCTAAACCTAAGCGTAGATTCTATGAACAAAGCTTCTTTCTTAGAACTGCATGCCTGTGAAACTGTCTTCTG
Source organism: Euprymna scolopes (assembly GCF_053919585.1). NCBI lineage: Eukaryota > Metazoa > Mollusca > Cephalopoda > Sepiida > Sepiolidae > Euprymna > Euprymna scolopes. The sequence continues at coordinate 162,074,982 of NC_136487.1, read as the reverse complement.
TTTTCCTGCTTTTTAGCTGACTACAATATGGTTGTCTTCAAGTCCAATGTAAACAAGTGCTTGATGAGCCATCTCCTTAATTAATCCAGTTTACCAAATTTCCACTTATTATGATATTGTCCCATTGGCTACTGTACACTCATTAACCCTTATCCTCGAGTGGCCTCCAAGTCTTGATAAATGGTGACTCCTCTGTAAAAAAAAAAAAAAAAAGAAAGAAAAATGAATCTCTTGTTGAGTAGAATACCGCGTTGGTTATTCATCTGATTTTCTTTCCACCAAGTTTCAATAGTAATAATGATAGTATTAGTAGCAATAATAGTTGTGACAGCAGGAGTGGCAGTAGTAGTACTGCTACAATAGCAGTAACAGCAGTGGTGTTAACAGTAGAAGTAGCATTAATAGTAGTAGGGCACCAGTAGTAGAAGTAGCAGTAGAAATAGTTACATTTTTGTCAGTTACTTTTTCAAGTTGTTGGCAACAGACCATCTATTTTTGTCTGTCTTTTGTCATGATTCGAGCATGGAATGAATTACTGCCAAAGCTGTGAAGGTTTTCTCTTATAATAAAGCCTCTGTTCTTTCTTGGTCTGAACTTTAGTTTCAACCAAATATTATTATTATTAGTAGTAGTAGTTGTTGAGTTTTGTTAACCGTAATTATCATTTACTTTCTTCCTCTTCTTCTTCTTTTCTTCTTCTTCTTCTTCTTCTTCTTCTTCTTTATCATCAGTTTAACGTCCATTTATCATGTCTTGTTTGTATATGAATAGCAGGCCGCCTGGCGTTGCTCAGTCATAAAATGCACTTAAATATGACATTTGATTAATGCAGATTTTGTATTTATTATTATATTATATTGGACTCAATATATAGTAATCATTTAAAAATGTCTTATGTGCCACCACCGAGAATCGAAACCAAAACGTTTAGCTTACGATTTACTTTTCCCTTTGATGTTAATGCCTGAACTATGAAGACATGTTTGTTAAAAGGCTAAAAATTAAAACATGAACAAATAGCTATTACGTTACACATGCATATTTCGTAATGCCGTCGTTCGACCTTCACCTGGCAAATTCCCTTATTTTTAATTTTCACACTTTTGCATCAATTTTCCCTGGCTAAAACCCAAATATAAAGCTTCTCGTGGGTTCGAATATACATTAAGTTTCATGTCTGTAGACCAAAAATTAACAGATGAGTTTGGTAGGCAAAATTTTTTAAACAAATACGTATACACATACATAAATATATATAGACAGAGGTTTGTGTTTACTATAACCTTTTCACGCAAATATTATGCAAGTATAAATCATGTAGAATATCTGCATGAATATAATCACACGTAATAGTTAACTAAAGAGGATCATCCCATGAGAAAACCAAAAAAACTAATAGGGAATTAAAATGAACGTTTAAAAGAATATGCAAATTAGCTAGATCTTTTGAAGATGAATGCAATTCCATGACCTATATATAACACATTTCTTTTTAAATAAATAAAAAAAAAATTTTTAATATGAATATCAATCAACAAAAACCCCAAATTTTTAGGAGTACAGATAGTTCTATTTTTATATTCGTTAATATGGGTGGGACAATAAAAGTGCCAACCTAAAGAAAACAACATTATTTAAAAACTTTTATTGAAAAAATTCAATTCAGGGAACTTGATTATGTAGTAGAGCTTACATCTATTCAATGTAGCCGCCTTTAGCCTCAATCACTACCTTGAACTGGGAGCATGCCTTCTCCACAAGTGCCGACAGGAGCTTGGCGAATACTCGGTGGATGGCGGCAATCAGGCTGGCTTTGGTATTGTGGAAGGTCATGGTGATATTCTCTACACATAACCAAACAAAGTAGTCAGGTCATGCGAGGAGGTGGCGCCAGAAGGGTACAAAGTCGTAGCACTCCTGAAACCAAGCCTGAGACTCTTGGGACTTGTGGGCAAAGTCCTGCTGCCCTACTCAGGGTCTGCCAGTGGCAACCTGATTTCACCAGGGGAACACCACACTCTTTCAGCACATCCAAATATACTTTGGTGTTGATTTTCAAGCCGACTTTGAAGATGTGAGGTGACATGATGTCGTTCTCACTTGAAATCACACAAAAGATCATAACCGGTGGCCGGAAACTTTGTTTTAATCACCCTGGCCACATCTCTGTTATTTTTGGCAATCAAGCGATGCATTTTGAAGGTGCTGGCAATGGTTCTATTGTCATAACTTGGATTGGTAGAGATCATAAGTTGTACAGCGGCGCATCTCCGATCTCACTTGTTGAACATTGTCTCACTTTCAGACAAGATAGAATGCTCCTATCGTTCTTCAGATTTGTACACAACTGGCCAACGGGGAGATAGTCTGCAACAAAAAAAAAAAAAGAAAAGTTTTCATCAAACGGAAATGGAATTGTGTCATCTTTTCCAGTGCGACAATTGTGTCATTCCACACTGTACATTTTTCATTTGTAATCTAAATGGTCTTATGCCAACTTTTATTTATATTTTGTACTTTATATAATACTGATGAAAAGCATTTAACTTTGAAATGCCATAACTTAAAGAGGTGTTTCTCTCTATTGTAGCTTTTTTCATTGTTGACTTGATGATATAATAGTTATATGTAAATTTTATTCCTTATTCAATATATGTAATTGCTCCTCTTAACCGTATGGAGCTTTTATTATCTTGATAAGTTTACTTTGCTAACGATATATTTTTGTTAGCTTCATTTATATATATATATATATTTTTTTTTTTTATTCAATTTTCACCCCAAACAAGGCACAGTGCCACTTTGAAGCAGGGGGCTACTATTAGGGAATTAATTAGTGGGGCCATTATGAAGGGAGAAGAGTAGAAAGATGTTTGTTAACATTACACTTGAACTTCTGCATATCATTGCAGTTGAGAAAGCAGAATCCCGGAAGGGAGTTCCAAAGACCCGCAGTTCTGGGGAAGAAACTATTGGAGTAAAAGGCTTTCTTGCACCTAGGGATCTCCACTGTAAAGGGATGAGACTTAGTAGCTTGTCGGGTTTGTCGGGGGTAGTTACGTAGGAGAGGTACAAGTGTTTGCAGTTCGTCAGAACATTCACCATTAAAGTATTTGTAGAACAGGCAGAGGGATGCAACATCTCGTCGATGGGACAGAGGTTGAAGCCTAGATGACAGTTCAGGACCTATCAGGTTGACGACTCTTTTTTGAACCCTGTCCAGGAGCGAGAGACAAGCAGCAGATGCACCAGCCCAGATGTGACAACAGTACTCCATACATGGGCGAATGGTTGCCTTATAGAGGTATAGGATACTGGCAGGCGTAAGTAGTTTTCTAGCACGGTAGAGGGAGCAAACCTTCCTTGCAGCAGCCTTGGCAATGCTCTCAATGTATCTATTCCAGTTCATATTCCCTGTAAACGTTAGGCCGAGGAGTTTAAAAGAAGTACTTTCAGGCAATGTGTTCTTGGCCATTGCTATTGGTGGTAGAGAAGGTTTCTTGTAGTTATTGAAGGAAACAAGCTTAGTCTTAGCAGCATTGAATGAGACCAACCATTTTTGTCCCCATTCCACTACGGATTGGAGATCATCCTCTAGTGTTTCTGCCATTTTCTTGGATATATATATATATATATATATATATATATATATATATATATATATATATATATATATATATATATACTTTTAGCATTATTTTATTCTTAAAATTGTTTCTTTCCTATTCATGTATGCTTAATTCCTTTCTTCTAGTTAATGTTTGTTATTTTTGTATTTAATATTTTCCATTTTATAATGAAGTTAAGATATATGTTTAAAAAGAATTATGACTGATGGACACACACGCACACAGACAGGCAGACACACACACACACACACACACACACACACACACACACACACACACATAAGAAATTATTATATAAGGGCCATTTTCTATCCACATAACTATAAGTAGACAGATGTTTTTTAAGGTCACGATTTTTTGACACAAAGGTCAATTTTTGATGCTCATGACAGATCATTTAGTTCCTGTTTCTTTTGGAATCATTGCTGACATTATTTACGATGGAATGGAAATTAGTGATGGAACGATTAATCAGAATCGGGAATTGGAACATTTTGGGGTATGGGAAATGGAAAAATTTGTGTCTATTTCCAATGCCAAAACCAATTCTTTTTAATGCTTTCTTTGTTTTTTTTTTTTTTTTTTAATTTTCCATTGCTGATATTAATAATGAAATGTATTGATTTTAAACTACTAGGAAAACGAAAATCTATAGATCATCCCATCCCAAGTGCACATATTAGATGGGTTTTTGCAGTAATTTGAAAATTAAAAAATTAAAAAACTCTATAACTAAATAGTTAGAGGTTTTAAAATAATCAAAATCAATAGCTAATGGAATAGATAATTGTATGGGAATCAGGGAAAATATTGGAATTGTCTTATCATGAATTGAAATGCATTATGGTGGAATTTAATTTTGTAATTAAATTATTTTTTTAAATTGGATTTAACCACAGTTGTTTAATAGTCGGAGAATTTGCATTGAGTTATTTTTTTTGTTTATAGCATGTGTGTGGTATTGGTTGCGGAGGTTAGGATTTGTTTTTTAATTTACAATCTGGAACTCTTTTTATCCAAAATGCTACGTATTTATCCACGATATAAAACATCTTGATGAATAGAACTATGGCTAATAGTGAAATGAAAACAATTATTGAATAAGAAAAAAAAAAATTTTTTTAAATAAAAAAAAATGGATAGTTAATTAATGAGAGTTCATTTTGCTAAACAATATGCAAATTAATTAATCTCTGAACACTGATTCCTTAATCATGACCAATTATATTAGAGACCTTTATTTCCTGTTGTCAAAAAGACAAGAAAAGAATGGGAAGAGAAACAACTGCATGTTCAATTTATAACACTGAGCAAAGAAAAGACACACAAAAACATCTGGTCATGTCTATTAAAAGGATTGTCATCGGTTCAACGTCTGTTGGCATGTGCTGGATACAGAATCTCTACTGACAGATACATAAAACTACTTTATCAGAATGAACTCCATTCTACTTGTGCAGCTGCTATTGCTCAAAGGCAGTATGCGTACTGCAGATTTAACCGACATAAGTCTAGTTGAAACAGACAGAAGTTTATAGAAACTAGAAGTAATTGTAAGAGAGAAATAGCAACAGCTAAGAGAGAATATACTGAAACCACCAGAAAACACACCGGAGCACATAAATTAGGAACCCTTGATTTTTGGAAAATCTACAACAGTAGGCAGTTAACAATTCCTCCACTTTCACAACAATCATGAGGTTGTTTGTATGGCAACCGAGAAGACTAACATGCTTGCCAGTTGGTCTGCCTCAAACTCCACATTGGACCCAGCAAACCAATCCCTCTCTGACTTTCCTTTGCGGACGGATGCTACACGATGATCTGAAAATCACCCCTTTTCAGGTGCATGGTATCATAAAAAAACCTAGACACCTCAAAAGCATGTGGACCCAATCTCATCCCGGCTGTGTTATTAAAAAAATGCTCTGCTGAAGTTGCCCCAGTTCTCTCCAAACTTTACAACAAATGCCTTAACGAATCTTGCTTTTCTGACTCCCGCTTTTCGCCAAAAGATTTAAATCCATAATTAATCAAGCTCTAGTCCATTACCTTACAGTTGCAAAACTTTCGACTGACCATCAATATAGATTTAAACAAACCTGTTCCACAGCAGACATCCTAACTGTAATCTCTGAATCTATATACCATTCACTGGACAAAGCAGGGGAGGGTAGAGTGGTAACTCTAGATACATCTAAGACTTTAGACAGGGTATGGCACGATGATCTTCTCAGGAAAATCAGATCATATGGTATCACTGGAAGAATACATAACATAATTAAATCCTTCTTAAGTAAGGGAAGAATCCAGGTTGTCCTTGACAATCGTACATCTAAACAATATGATATAAATGTGGGAGTACCTCAAGGGTCTATCCTTGGACCTTTATTATTTCTAATATTCATAAATGACCTTCCTGATAAAATTGTCTCTGAGATGGGCATATTTGCTGATGACACAATGCTCTATAACAGGCACGAGGAGAAGACAAATGAACACATATCTAAGGAAATGGCAGAATCACTAGAGGAAGGTCTCTAATCTGTAGTGGAATGGGGACAAAAATGGATGGTCACATTCAATGCTGCCAAGACTAAGCTTGTTTCTTTTAATAATTACTAAAAAACCCTTCTCTACGACCAATAGCAATGGCTAAAAACACATTACCTGATAGTACTTCTTTTAAACTCCTCAGCCTAACGTTCACCAGGAACAGGAATTGGAACGGATACATTGAGAGCATTGCCAAGGCTGTTGCAAAGAAGGCGGGCTCTCTACCGTGCTAAAAAGTTACTTACACCTGAAAGTATCCTGTACCTCTATAAGGCCACCATTCGCTCATGTATGAAGTACTATTGTCACATTTGGGCTGGTGCATCTGCTACTAGTCTCTCACTCCTGGACAGGATTCAAAAGAGAGTCGGCAACCTCATAGCTCCTGAACTGTCATCTAAGCTTCACCCTCTGTCCCATTGATGAAATGTTGCATCCCTCTGCCTGTTCTACAAGTATTTTAGTGGTGAATGCTCTGACGAACTACAATCACTTGTATCCCCTTGTCGTAAATACCCCCCACAAACCCGACAAGCAGTTAAATCCCACCCCTACACAGTAGAGATCCCTAGGTGTAAGAAAGCATTCTACTCCAATAGTTTCTTCCCCAGAACTGCTAAACTTTGGAACTCCCTTCCGGGATTCTGCTTTCCCAACTGTACTGACATGCAGAAGTTCAAGTGTAATATGAACAGACATCTTGCTGCTTATCTCCCTGCATCCCTGCGCTTATGTCCTCGATAGTAACCCCCTACTTCAAAGTGGCACTGTGCCTTGTTTGGAATGAAAATTGAAAAAAAAAAGAAGCAAAAAAATCAACGTAGAAAAGACTCAAAAAAAAAAAAAAGAAAAAAAAAAAGAAGCAAACTGCAAATGTGTACACTCTGTAGACAAAGAGTCAAGATAGTAAACTACAGCATAAGTGAATTCAACAAATTAGCCTAAAACAATATAAAAACAGACATGACTGGAACGTGAAAGCAGTCCACCAGAACTTTTTTATTTTAATGGAAATTGCTTCAGACAAGATATAAAGCCATTTAATGTAAGGAGCTAGCAAGAACGAAAGATAAACTGTGCACACAAATGATAAATAGGCACAAACTGGAGAAAAAAGTATAGGCAAAGCAGGAGGTATAAAATCGTCTCTGTCATTAAAATACAAATGATAAAGTTATTCAAGCAAGAAGACTGGACATGAAAATAGTCAACAAGAAGAACAAGAAAAACGCTGCCTAATGGTAATTTTATTGATCACAAGATGGAGATCAAGGGGGGCAGAAACACTAAGTAAGTATATGGAGCTAACCAGAGATGAAACGAATATAGAAAATGAAAAAAACTGCTGTAATACCAATAAATATAGGAGCACTAGGAACAGCTCCCACTCCCATAAAAAAATAAATAAATATGGGAAACTTGGAAAAAAGATTAGAAGTAATTAGAATGTAAGGGACGATTAATATCACGGAAAAGCTGAAAACAGCTGAAATATTAAAGAAAATCTTGGAGTAGAGAAACCAACTGATATAATCAAGTGACGCTAGCCAAACATAGGTAGGTTTTAAATAAGATAACATTTCATAAACAACAATCGAAATAAGGAAATAACATTACACAAATCAAAGGACACTGATACTTCTAGGGTAAATATGCAAAAATACAATAAGCTGTCACACCGTCCCTCAACCAAAGAAATTTTTTTTTTAAGAAATGCAGTGGTACCAGCACTTTTGATCTCACAGAAATTCAATTATAAACAGCTGTTAAAAGAAGCGGAGAATATTGAAAACCTGAGGAGACTAGTTGTTATTCAGATTCCAGGGAACATCACTTGTTTTACCAGTGAACGATCATTGATAATGACTCGCATGAACTCCTAGTGAATAAATTGCAGTAGTAGTAGTTATGCCTCCCCACGCGACAGAGTTAGACACCAGGGTCGTTTTTTAACGTGGAGAAAAGGTACAAAAATAAAAATTGTCTCAGTCGTGAAGGATTTCTCCTCCACTAAAAGAGAACGAGAAATGGAATTGCCGCATCTGAAGAACAGATGGTATTTATTTGCTCCCCCACTGAGCAAATTAGGCACAAGGCCGTTTTTAATGTGAGGTAAAAACCAGCTCCCCTAAAAGTAGGCAAAAAGGGGGCACTCTGGTTACCAAAAATAATAATTGTCCCAGTATAGAGGGTTTCCCCTCCATTGACTGGTACAAATTATCTTAAGTGCAGCATCTGCCGGAACAGATACTACACTTTGATCTTGGCCCGAAGGCCAAGTAGTAGTAGTAGTAGTAGTAGTAGTAGTAGTACCACTACTACTACTAATAATGATTTTTTATAATTTTTTTTATTTACATGCTCTCCCCACGAGTGTAGAATTAGACACAAGGTCGGTTTTTAATGTGGGCCGAAACTAGCTCCCCTCAAAAGGAGCAGTGAGCACTCTGTTTAATAACAAAAATAAAAAATGTATCAGTCATGAAGGATTTCTCTTCCTCTAACCCAGACCAAAAAAGTGAAGTGAAAAAAAGTAAAGTGCAGACTGCAGCAGTGCAGCATTGCAGCAATGGCAGCATTAGAACAGATACTGCACTTTGATTCTAGCCCGTAAGCCAAGAACCCTAATGATTTTTTTTATAATTGTTATAAAAAAAAAACACAATCAATTTTCTTAGGAATAAAAATATGAAATAATATCAAAAGTTCTGGAGATGCCGGGGATCGAACCCGGGGCCTTTCGCATGCAAAGCGAACGCTCTACCACTGAGCTACAACCCCTTTCATCAGCTGATGCTGGTCATTGTAAAATATAAACAAAACGAACACTAATAATTGTCATGTTAAAGGATTGTTTTTAAACTAGAACTATTATTGAAATACATTAATTTAAGCCTTGCTCAATATTTCATAAAATGTAATACTCTTTGTATGTCACAATATTAAATATTTTTGACAAAATAATTCAGTTTTTATTGAATGAAATGGGATTTTGTAATTGAAAAAGAAATATTACGGATAACCGGAAGTATCATAATTCTTGCATTAATGAACAGCAACAAAAATATATTTTAATCAAAATTAAAAAAAAACAACAAAAAAAAACAACACAAAATGGTGTTTATGCAGTTATTGTACGGCGCTATTTTTTTAAAATAGTATTTTTAAGTTTTACGATATCCTATTTTTGATGAAATTGTTAGGTGAAAGTACGGCGGACCTGAACGGAAATCACCTCCCTCCCTATATATTCGTGTCCAAACAATAATAATCCACTGAAAAAATTGCAAAAAACCGAAAGCCGTTCTTAACATGGAGAGATTGGGGGGGGGGATATTCTGAAAGCCGTTATTAGGCGGGTGCTCGTTCAGGTCCGCCGAAAGTACAGAATAGTTGCAAACCACTCTCCCCATTCTCATGTTAAGAATGGCTTTCTTTCTAAATAACGTTACTATTTCATCATGGCACAATAAGTGCATACTGCAGTGGTATAAGAAAATTTTTTTACAAAAATAATGTAAGAACTAGAAAATTGCGTTGAACATAAAATGTAGAATTCAACAGTTACAAAGTAGGCTTTATTTAATATCGTTTTTGTTTTAATTTTAATAAAAATCGCAACAACAACAAAAAATACTATTAATATAAAATTACAAAGGAGTAAAAAGAACAGCACATTTTTCGTTAGTATAAATAATTGAAAATAATCTTTTTGCAAATTTATTTGAAGAAAACACAGGAAAAAATATATATTCAAGCGAATTCTACCATTTATTTTTGACATTTCTTAAAAAAGTTTTCTTTTGTTCCAAATCTAATTTTTATAAATGAATTGTTGTTTGATGACGCGAAAAAAAAAATCTTTTTCCCGTAAATATTTTACTACTGTTATTCGACCATTTTTAAAAGCGGAGTTGCATTGCAACTCCGCTTTTAAAAATGGTACAGTAGTAAAATATTTACGGGAAAAAGAAATATGCAACTCAGTTGCATATTTCTTGAGAATTTGATAAAGCATTTTTCCAATAAAATTAGATAAAGTTTACAAGTAAATAAAATTTTATTTGAATTATAAAAACTAAACGTTGAAAGAAAATAAATCGTATTTCCAAGTTTAATTAAAGTTTTATATGTTTTTTTTTTATTATTGAATCGTACAGAATAAGTACAAAACACCCTCCCCTCCCCATGTTAAGAATGGTTTTTTAAATAATAACGTTATTATTTCAGCACGGATCAATAAGTTCACTAGTACCAGAAAATCAAATTATCAAAATGAATTTCGTTGAAATAATTAAAAAAAAAAAAAAAAAAAGGAAGAAAATCCTTGCGACAAAAGGGAGATAATTCCGTTCTTCTTGATTAAACGAGTCACCACGTGGCTTTTTCAAATAAGACCTTCGGGCTTGCCAATGAATTTTTATAAACATGTACTTCATGATTATTTTACGTAAAAATGACAGTTTTAAAAGCCACCTGCAAAAATGGCACAAAGGAAAAAAATAGATGAAAGTTTCAATGAGTTTATCAAAATCTTGGATAAATACATAACGTGGAAAGAAAGCAAAAAAGTTCGTGAAATTAAAAAGAAATTATATCTGTATTAAAAAGACCCACCCCTGATATTCAATTTTTTTTTGTAGGCGACCATGTGTGAACACCTGAAAACAATTATATCAGCATTTAGAGTAGGTATTAATTACGTATATAAATTTTGAGGTATTCTAACTTTTTAGTAGCAGTTCGTATTAAGTTTTTTAATTATTATCCCTAACATTAAGTTCAACCAGCAACGTTGTAAAATCACGCGTAATTGCATTAAAAAGTAGAAACCACCCCCGCCCATTTTATGTTAAATTTATATACAAAGCTATCATCCCTATTAAAATAAAATAACCTTCTTTCCAGCAGAGGAAGATGTGACACACAATTAGCAATATAGGAAAAATGAAGCCAGCGGTCCTTAAAGAGAAGTGCCCTGGACATTTAAAAAATTGCCCGGGCAGTTCTGTCGGCATCCCCCGGTAAGGACGCCTCAGTCACTAAGCAATAAACTTACCTTTCTCGAAAGACGGGAGACAGATGCCTAAGAAGATGGACCTCCTAGTACTACACAGGACGTTTCAGTTTCCATCACCAGAGAAAATGTCATTTAAAAAATGGTCCATATTCTGTTAGCTTCAGAGCTGAAGTAATTACCCTGGCATTTTTTTTTTTTATGAAAGATAAGTGACGGGATTTGAGGTGGATGCTAGCACAGAGCGCCGAGTACCTCATTGTGTGTGTGTGTGTGGTTTAATTTTTTATCAGTTTGTTCAAACTGGGGATGGGGCATCCTACAGGATGCCAAACATTCACCCATTAATTCAGATATCCTAACTGAAAGATCTTTTAAAGATTCTAACCGCCCCTTTAAGTGCAATTGTTTGTATCTCTCTTGCACTTGTGTCAAGCCAGTATATTTGCCAGATAGTTTTTGAAATAATTTTTCATGAGTTCAGGTGCTCCAATAATTATTGGAATCTGTGTGTGTGTTAATGGAAGCAACGCAACAAGTCGAAAAAATGATTCAATAAATTATTTTTTGTATGCGGAATCAATTATGAAATAATGTTCATTAAAACGTATACAAAATTAGTGCAGATTGAATGATGTGTACGTATGTGTATGTGTATAGTGTATGTAGACAGGAAAAATTTATGCACTGAATGGTATGTGATTGTGTGCGTTCTTTCTTTGAAGATTGGAATGCTGGGTATGGGGTAGCCAAACCAGCTGCCAACATTGCCCTGTTTTTTATTGAAACCAGTTAAGAGCTCTTTTTAATATCCTCACTGTTCCCTTAAGTGCAATTGTCTGGCTCTCTTTTGCACTTGGTCTACCAGGAATATTAGTTAGGTAGGACTTCCGGTTCTTCTTCATAAGCCCTGTGGCACCTATAATAACTGGTATAATTGATATCTCTCTAAGATTCAAATTTCTTTTCATATCATACATGAGACCTTGATATTTGGTTTGTTTCTCCCTAACAGCTCTGTTCAGACCTTGTAGAGGACTAGGATATATAAATCCCAATCCCGTTACAAAAGAATAATGAAACGAATGGAATTGAAGGAAACAAAGACTCAATTGATGGATAAGATAAACGTTGTTTATTTGCTGTTGAAAGAATGAACGTTTTAGTTATAACATGTGTTCATGTCCGCGCGTGTGTAACCAATGTTCGTTGCGGGACTGGTGTTGTAGCAAGAAAAGAAAATGTGTGTTCATCTCAAGTTCGGGTCACTATCGTTTGTTCGCGTGTGGGAAGAGAAATGAGTGCTGTAGTGGAAATGAGAATGATAGTCCAGCGTGTAGAAAAAGAAGATGATATGAGAGTTGATGTCAGTTAGCAGTCAGCTACGCGAAGGTGTACTCAGGGACCAGTAGTAGATAGAGAGAGAAAGAGTGAGACTGTGTACATACGGTCTTTAGCTTGTGCCCCATACATAGTCACAGGGGTGTTGACGCGCGCGAGCGTGCGCCTCCCGAAAGGGAAGCAGCTGGTTAGCCCAACCTCTCTGGTCGCTGGTTCTAAAAGGAAGAAGTCGGTTGTTGCTCTCTCTTTTATACTCGTTTCCGGTGGTCTTTTGCGCATGTGTATATTTCCTTAGAAAGTGGAAGTGACGTCGTCCATGTGAGTACATGTGTATACGTTAGCGTGTGTGTATATATACGTGAATGTGAGTGTATGTACGCGAACGTGAATATATGTACGTGTGTGAACGTGGGCGCGTATGTTTGTGTGTGCGTATGTATATGACATAGCTTGAAATGTGAATGTGTGTTTTTGTGCGAAACTAGAAAGGGTTCGCACAATACTCCCCTTCCTAGGAAAAAAAATACATGCAATGTATATATATTTATATATATATATATATATATATATACTTTTTTTTGTAGGTAATTTTTTCGGCAATTGATTTTTCGCCCTGTTTTTTTTTTTTTTTTTTTTTTTGCTGTTGGTGTGGTTGTTTGAAAAACGTCAAAAAGAACGGAATGTCAAAAACGAAGTGTGCTCGTAAAAAAAGGTATTTACTTACGCGTGGAAAATGCGTTTACTCTTTTTTAGGCTGACATTTGTTTGTTTGATTTCTGTTGTGTGCTGACATGTGCAACGAGTTGCTTGGACAGAGAAGTGAATTGTTCGTTTGGAAGGAAAATTTTTGTTTCGTGGTGACGTCGTGTGTGTGCCCAGTTGACGGTATCTTCGCAAGTGAGTCTGCAGTAATGTGTGCATCGTTTGGACTGGCGCTAGGTGCGCATTCGTTCTTGTTGAATGGGGTTTGGTTGCCGGCTGTCAACGAAACTTCCAAGTTATGAGTTTATCAGCGTGCGTGGTGCATCTCAACTCGTATTGTTGATTCAACTTCTTCCTATGTGTTGATAGGGATGTCCTGCTTCTTTGTTGTTGCGTCTGCTGTGCGGGAGAGAATTGTACATAGGCCTATGTGATTTTGCTCCTCACGTTTGTTGCAGGGTAATGTCAGGAAACCGTGAAAATGTTTGTCGAACTCGAATTTTTTTTTTTAAATTCGCTGTGAAGTCGACAGCTCCGTGTTCGTTTTTTGCCGAGTCTGACGAGGGTTTCGTCATTGTTGTTCGCTGAGGTCCTTGTCGGTAGCAGTTTTCTTGTTGAAAAGTTCGTTTTTTTCTTTATCAAATAAAATGCGCGTTTTGCTCAAAACAATTAATTTTGAAAAGGGTCGCCATGCTTTGTTCATTTCGCATCAGGTGGGTGCCAGTTTGTTGTGGACTTGTGGCATAGGAGGCAATATTTGCTCCTCTCGCGTTCGGGTGTCACCATTTTGTGGTGGTGGTGCGAATTAGGGAAATGAATTGTCTCGAGGAAGAAACGAACGACGTGTTAAATTGAATTAAATGAACAGAAATTTCTTTCGTGAAAGAAACAAATGAAAGAAAAGGGTATCACATGTGGTTAGTTTTGCGTGCGTCTCTCGCTGTCAACTGGTGAAGAGGAAAGTTTATAGTTTGCCGTGCGTCTCTTGTTGTTAGCTGGTTTATTGTTGTAGAGAGAGAGTCTGTGTCTGTATGAGTGCTTCGTTCAACCTCATCCATTACATTTTAAAATAACGGGGTCACCATGAAATGTAACGGACCATATGGAAATAAAGACTCCTTCAATTGATGGATAGAATGGATGTTTGAAGTAATAACATGTGTTCATGTCCGCGCGTGTGTAACCAATGTTCGTTGCGGGACTGGTGTTGTAGCAAGAAAAGAAAATGTTCGGGTCTCTATCGTTTGTTCGCGTGTGGGAAGAGAAATGAGTGCTGTAGTGGAAATGAGAATGATAGTCCAGCGTGTAGAAAAAGAAGATGATATGATCTCTCTTTTATACTCGTTTCCGGTGGTCTTTTGCGCATGTGTATATTTCCTTAGAAAGCAGAAGTGACGTCGTCCATGTGTGCGTTCGTGTGCGTGTGTGTGAGTACATGTGTATACGTTAGCGTGTGTGTATATATACATGAATGTGAGTGTATGTACGCGAATGTGAATATATGTACGTGTGTGAACGTGGGCGCGTATGTTTGTGTGTGCGTATGTATATGATATAGCTTGAAATGTGAATGTGTGTTTTTGTGCGAGACTAGAAAAGATTCGCACAACCTCCATTAGGGGCAGTCACTTCAACGAAGGTTGCTACTCTCTCTGACTTATTCCATATAACTGTGTGTGTGTGCTTGTGTGCATGCACATTGAGACAGAATGTCCATCCATGCCTATAAGTTAAAAGTTCTTACTATTGTGTGGAGAAAAATTGTCTGTTGAAACTTTCATTTTTGTGATAGGCAAATTTTTTTTCCTTTTGACTACTTTGTAAGGATCTTAGTAGTGTGGTTGGTATGGCTTATTGACAGCATCATCATGAACAAATAAGTATTCTCGATCAATCAGTATCTTGGGATATGTTTCAATACTTGTTGTGTAGGAGAGAAATGTAATTTTGATATTCTTGCTTTCAAGTCTTGTACAAATGTAGTTGTAGGATGTACAAAATTTATGTTGTCAAAATATTGTCCCCGCAAAAATAATGTCCCGAAAACTGTTTCAGCTGGTGTGTAACCTAAGGCTTGTTTGATGACATTTGTAATAGATAATAGGACCACAGGTAAATTATCAACCCAGTCGATTGTGTTGGGTCTCATTGTGAGAGATGCTTTCAAGTGTCTCTGAAATCGCTTTATCAGGTCATTAGAAGAAGGATGGTATGCAGTTTTTTTTTTTTGTATACACCTGGTGCTTAGAAGAAAGTTGAATTTGATAAACAGCTTTGACTGGAACTGTATGCCTTTTCCAGTCATCATGACTGTTGGGTTAGGATGGTTTTGGCTACTGTGTTTGCTGTTATGTTTTTTAATGGGAATGCAGTAGGACAGCAGGAAAATTGATCAATGATCGTTAGCAAATAAAAAATGGTAAAGGTTCAATGATGTCTATGTGCAAGTGAGAGAACCTGGCATTGGGATTGTCAAATACCTTAATGGAGGACTTGGTGTGTTGGTAGACTTTGCAATGCTGACAGTTTATGCAGTTGCCATCTCAATATCTGACATCTTTATTCATCCCAGGTTATACAAATCTTTCACTGATCATTTTCAGGGTGGCTCTTTTGCTGGGATGGAAAAGTGAGTAAAAATGATTGAATATGTATTTTTTATAGTCAATATGGGACATAAGGCTTAAATATGTCATGTATTGATAAACATTTTTGTCAATAAAATGAGGTTGTACAAGTGTGAGTTTCAGAGAAGTGTTCATGAGTTTGTTGCAAGATGGTGTTTGATTTTTTTTTTATTTTACTTCAATAAGTTTGAGCAGATCAAGGGAGCTAACTCCTCCTGGAACTAACACTTGATTTCAGTATGATTTAAATTTATATCCGAGGACTCTTTTAAGAGTAGATGCTATTCCCTTTATGGCTGCTATTTCTATTTCATTACACCTTGGTCTTCCAGGGATTGCTTCTAAGTATTTCTGAAGATTATTTTTTATTAAGCCAGTTGCTCCTATCACAACCGGTTTAATGTTTATTTCTTTCGAAGACCACGTCGTTTTTAGATCATTTTTTAGGTCCTGATATTTTGTTATCTTTTCCCATTCAGTTCTGTTAAGGTCAAAATCATTTGGGACTGTGACATCGATAATGAGCGCAATTCTTTTGGGCTTATGAGATTTTGTGTCTGATCGAGAAAGTTCATTAGCTACAATGTTCAGGTTACTTTTAATACATTGTATTTCAGTTGAAAACTGGGATACATAGTCCAGGTGACAAGATATGTGCTTGAAGTGTTCGACTGCTAAAAGTTCCTTATAAAATGTCATGTATTTGGACTGCATGTGACTGAGTGTGGAGGAGAAGAAAGATATGAGTACCTTGGTTTTATCAATCTCTTGATGCAGTACTGCCGATGTGCTTGCATTTGTTGTTAGGGTTAATTTAGCCTGGGTGTTGTTAGTGAGGTACTTGAATTTTGTGCAATATGTCAATTTGCATTTGACTTTGTTCAGTGCGTGAAAGGCTTCTCTGTTGGTTTTGTCGTTTTCTTTTGTTCTGCAGGATATTTGTCAGATCTCAGAACAGTCTGAGATAAAACGATGATAATGATTGACAAATTGTATAAATCAATGCAACTGATGAAGTGAGGTTGGTGGTTGGAATTGCTGTGCTGCTTCAATCTTTTAGGCAGGAATGTAATTTTATGTTCATCAATTCGGTATTCCCAAATACTGAAGTTACTTGACCCCAAATGTACATTTGTCGACATTTATCTTTAGACCATGTTGTGCTAGACTTTGTAGAACTTAGTGTAAATGTTGTTTGTGTGCTTCATCCAAGCTTGCTTTGTCATCTATGTATGCGTATTAAGGTAGTCCTGATCGGACAGTATCAATGAGGTGTTGAAAGGTTTGGGCAGTGTTTCTCAAACCAAAAGGCATCCGTTTGAACTGGAAGAGTCAGAAAGGTGTGATCATGGCTGTTTTTGGAATGTTCTCTTCTGCTACTAAGAACTGATGGAAGGCTTTAGTCAGATCCAATTTGGAAGAGATTAGTTCTAATTTGATGTCTTAATGTGATGGTCTGCACATTGAGTTGCTGATAAGTGACACATGTACACATTGGGAATTCAGATCTCGTTTAGGAACAAGGTGGAGAGATAAAGCCTTTGAACTTTCAGAAGATTTAATTATTTTATCTTCTACTGAAATTCCCACTTTGCATAATTTTGTATTTTTCAAGTAATAGACGTTAGGTATTCGAATAAACTGAAGGTACTGTTGTTCTTATGTAGTGTTGTATTGAGCGTTTTATTTTAATGTTGATGTTAAATGATTTGGTTTATTTTAATATTGGTTCAAGATGCTGGTATATTCTTTTGTGTGATGTGTTACTGAATAGATTCCAGTTGAGTCAAGCAGTGTTAGTATTCCTTTAATCTTAATGTCTGTCATTATAATGTGAAAGGAAATATGATGGGCATTCTGACTTTTGCTTGCATAAATTTCTAGACAAAGTTTTGGCAAAGTCTTAAATGTAAAATAAGTTCCTTTGTGCTGTATGTCTGGATATTTTTAATTGTTTGCTGCTTGCGTTTTGAACATAGATGTAATTGGTTTGTGTCCAAATTGTGACAAGATAATGTTTATCTCTGCATCGGTATTCACCAGAAATGAGTAATCACCATTGTGGTCATTCATATAAGACATGCTGCCTTTTTCTTTTTTTCCTTCAGTCATTGTTATTACTGACTGGGAGGAGTGTTTAACTCTGAAGAGCGACCTAGCTACATCACTTCCTTTTTCCCATATTTCTTCCTCTTTTGCGTTGGACCTTCAAGCAGTCAAGATGTAACAAACACCGATCCGGGTGGTATGAACCCCCACATCGCCCTGACTAGCCAGTCAGACTTTCACAGCTACCGATCGCAAGTAACAACCTCTTAGTCTAACGAACTCTCATTCTTTCTATCGCTTCTTCATGTATATTTATGTAAATAAATTGCATTTCTTTCGCTGATATATAACGGTATGTTTTCATCTTCATTATGCGACCTTTTGCTTTTTCAATTGCTCTACCATTAAATACATCCACCATTACTCGCACATGGGGACGGGGTTGTCTATCACACAACAGACCATCCTGTCCCCAACAGATTGGTGACCCTGACGTGATATTTTTTCTTCAAATTGTGACCTAACGACCGCTGAACAATCTTCATTCCCCAAAACATTTAAAACGTTCTCACTGACGCAATAAAACATACCGTTATATCGTTAAATAATCAGCGAAATATACACAAAGAAAGTAAGAAAAAACAACAAAAAACGCATTTAAAAAAAAAGGAGAAAAAACTTTTTCGTTGCATTTTCAAATTTACGTCTAAACACATGTGCGTCAATTATCTATCATCCGCCATTTTGATTTTTTTACTATTCGTGGACAATTAATGTAAACAAACCACCATGAAATAAAAAAATATCTTTTTTCCGTCGCAGCCTAAATAATAATAATAATAATAATAATAATAATAATAATAATAATAATAATAATAAAAAGAGAACAATAAGTTTTATCTATATTCACACACTTATAAAAAATATAGACATTTTATTCTCTTCTTCACATTTTTTATAACGAAGCGTATCTTTAAACAACGATGTCTGTTAAAAAAAAATCAACGATATGAACGGACTACTTTTTTCACTTTACCGAAATATTTTTTTGCCATGTGCGGAAAAAAAAAAAAATTTCAGCTTTCGATTTCATCATGGAGAACGTGTGGCAACAAGCCCACTGCAAAACTCAAATAGCAACGCTCACACTATTTCAACTCCAGTTTTCCACAATTATGGAAAGGAAAAAGCGACAACAAGCCTCTCCATGGCATATCAACCCTTTCTGGCAACACCTTACAGGATATCAACCTTTTCTTGCACCAAACGCGACAACCAACACAAAGATGTTCACCAAACACTGTACACGTTTGGATTTCACAACGATTCACCTCACCTCACCTCACCTCACTGAAGTTCTCCAGCTAACATGAGTAAGCTGCATCATGCACACTGATACACTCATCCCTGGACATTCAGACCATACCGGTGAAAGAACTGACCCACTAAATTATCGCCCCATTAGCCTCCTCCCGCTTTTCGCCAAAATATTTGAGTCCTTAGTTAATCAAGCCCTAGTCCAGCACCTAACAGCTGCTAAACTCCTGACTGACAAACAATATGGATTCAGGCAAGCCCGTTCAACAGCAGATATCTTAACTGTAGTTTCTGAACGTATATACCATTCATTGGATAAAACAGGGGAGGGTAGAGCGGTAGCCCTTGATATATCTAAGGCTTTTGACAGGGTAAGGCACGATGGTCTTCTAAGGAAAATTAGATCATATGGAATCACTGGAAGAATTCATAATGTAATTAAATCCTTCTTAAGTAATAGAAAAATCAAAGTTGTCCTTGACGGACATACATCCAAACAATATGACATAAATGCAGGAGTACCTCAGGGGTCTATCCTTGGACCTCTATTATTCCTGATATTCATAAACGACCTCCCTGATAATATTGTTTCGGAGATGGGTATATTTGCCGATGACACCAATCTCTATAACAGATATGAGGGGAAAACAAATGAACACATATCCAAGGCAATGGCAGAAACACTAGAGGACGACCTCCAATCCGTAGTGGAATGGGGACAAAAATGGTTGGTCACATTCAATGCTGCTAAAACTAAGCTTGTTTCCTTCAATAACTACAAGAAACCTTCTCTACCACCAATAGCAATGGCCAAGAACACATTGCCTGAAAGTACTTCTTTTAAACTCCTTGGCCTAACATTTACAGGGAATATGAACTGGAATAGATACATTGAGAGCATTGCCAAGGCTGCTGCAAGGAAGGTTGGCTCCCTCTACCGTGCTAGAAAACTACTTACGCCTGCCAGTATCCTATACCTCTATAAGGCAACCATTCGCCCATGTATGAAGTACTGTTGTCACATCTGGGCTGGTGCATCTGCTGCTTGTCTCTCGCTCCTGGACAGGGTTCAAAAAAGAGTCGCCAACCTGATAGGTCCTGAACTGTCATCTAGGCTTCAACCTCTGTCCCATCGACGAGATGTTGCATCCCTCTGTCTGTTCTACAAATACTTTAATGGTGAATGCTCTGACGAACTGCAAACACTTGTACCTCCCCGACGTAACTACCCCCGACAAACCCGACAAGCTACTAAGTCTCATCCCTTTACAGTAGAGATCCCTAGGTGCAAGAAAGCCTTTTACTCCAATAGTTTCTTCCCCAGAACTGCGGGTCTTTGGAACTCCCTTCCGGGATTCTGCTTTCCCAACTGCAATGATATGCAGAAGTTTAAGTGTAATGTTAACAAACATCTTTCTACTCTTCTCCCCTCATAATGACCCCGCTAATTAATTCCCTAATAGTAGCCCCCTGCTTCAAAGTGGCACTGTGCCTTGTTTGGGGTGAAAATTGAATAAAAAAAAAAATAAAAAAAAAAAAATACCGACCCACTGAGTATGCCTGAGCACCTGAACAACGTTGACACAGCTCTCTACGGACAGACAAATTTCCTTGCAGACCCACTTGTGACCGTAAGTGTGTAGTCGACACCTTCGCGACCAACGCGAACCAACTTCAACCCATCGTGCTGACCCTTGCGCACGCTTCATAAACTCCATGGCAATACAGTCTATGACCGCAACACTTGCACTCAAACTCATAACGTCATTCCTGTGACCATCCCACAGTTGTACAAGTTTGAACACTTTTTTTCTGATATCCTTTAACGTTGCAACTATCTTTTCACCCTGCTCCTTAATAAATAAAAAAATTCTCTCTCGTTCTCTATACAGTGGACACACACGCAAACATATATATGCATGTTTTTTCTAAAATTTTCTTTTCTCTAGCTCCTAGCTAACTAGGAAGGGAGTATTGTGGAAGTTGAAAACTCCCAGCCTAACTCGATTGTTGCCCTTTAACTCAGAAGAGTGACCTAGCTACGTCATTTCCTTTTTCCCATATTTCTTCCTCTTTCGCGCTGGACCTTCAAGCAGTCAAGAAGTAACAAACACCGCTCCGGGTGGCATGAACCCCCACAACCCCCCTGACTAGCCAGTCAGACTTTCACAGCTACTGATCGCAAGTAACAACCTCTTATTCTAACGAATTCTCATTCTTTCTATCGCTTCTTCATGTATATATATTTATATATAATATATATATATATTATATATATTTATGTAAATTTCTTTGCATTTCTTTCGCTGATATATAACGGTATGTTTTCATCTTCATTATGCGACCTTTTGCTTTTTCAATTCCTCTACCATTAAATACATCCACCATTACTCGCACATGGGGATGGGGTCATCTATCACACAACAGACCATCATGTCCCCAACAAATACAAAACTAAAAATAACCGTAACGTTATAGCTAGGTTGTTCTGGCTATATTATAAATATAAAAATAAAATTCAAAAAATTTTTTTAAAAAGAATTAATTATGTGAAATAAAGAAATGTAGAAATCTAATTTAGGAATTCAATGAATAGTATTATTAAAAGATATTAAATGGCTACGGGATTTTGTGGAAACTTCTTATGACAGGTTTTTAAATAAGGATACGAAAATTAGGTGATATATTAATATTTAAATAAGCTCTTGACAAAGGATGCATCCAGGATAAATGTTTTCGCATGCTTCATTTCTTTAAGGGAAATTTCTTCAAATAATGTTCCATTGTTAAGTGTTTTTTATTCAAGAAGTCTGAAGAAAGGCTGGTTATGTGAAGATTTTCAAACAACATAATGCTTGAAATTGTCCAACCGGTATTGAAACAATTGTAACTTACAATGAAATACACTTTTTGTTGCTACCAATTCCTTTTTTGAAGTCTTGGTTTTGTTAATACAGTATATATATATATATATATATATATATATATATATATATATATATATATATATATATATATATACTAGCAAGCCGCCTGGCATTGCCTGGTTGTAAAATATGCTTAAATATGATATTTGATCAATGCAGATTTCGTATTGAAACCAGACAAAAGGGAAGAAAGAGGAAGTTGAATAGTGTTGTTGACTTTTATATCGGGGTGAGTGTTTTGACTGCGCATGTCTGGAATTCCTTTCAGGGGAAGTGACGTTTCGTCTGTGTGCATATGTGTGTGTGTGTGTGTGTATGAGGATGTGTCTATGCATGCATGTGTGTGCGTATGTGCGTGTGTGTGTGCGTATGTGCGTGCGTATATGTGGGTGTGTATATGTGAGGAAAAAACATGTTCGAACAAAATTAACCAGAATATATCAGTAAAGGAATTCCAATACTATATTAGTAATTTATAAAATGTATTAAAAAAAAATGTATATATTTATAAATATTTTTAACCTTTACATATATTTAATTTTCAATAAATAAGAATGTAAATATGCAAAATACTAACCACAGCGGCAGTGATAAATAGTCAAATGGATTAATCCTAATCTTATAAATACAAGACTGGTAAATTAAAAAATATATCCATTTTGAATTTGGAAACAGATGAATCTCACGGGTAAGAAATTCATTTTTATAACATGAATAGGTTAAATAAAGTAATTAAGAATAGGAAACTAAATCTAATATTTGTAACATGTCTTCTTCTTAAGATTAAAGGAGGTGGTGTTTGATCCACACTGCTGGAGAGCCATGATGTAATATATTGTTTTGTTTTTAAATCCCTGAAACAGTGCTTCATGGTAAACAACTGATGATCCCTTAAAAAATAAATTACTATTGGTACTATAGTGAAATCGAGAGAGCAAATTGATGCAGTGATTGCAGGTGATTAAATGACTTACTGACTAAATAGTTTTCTAATAAATGATAAATTTTTTTTGTATAGTTTTAATGGTTAAAAACTTCCAAGACTATATATATAGCGTTGTCAATTGAGCTGTCCTAGGATTTCTGGTATTGGATTTAATCCAATGAAACTGAGTATGGAACAATTTATTCACTTAAGAATATTCTATGCCCCTTTCTTGAAACCCAGACTAGCTTTTCTCATTTGATAAGGCTCTTTCAGGTTTAAATAAATTTATGATGAGATTGGGCTAAGTTTGTTGCTTCATTTTTTCTTTTTACATCTTTGCATCAAAGTCTTATATAAAAAAAAATAATGCTTGAAATTGCACATTTTAATGAAATTGGATAGCTTACTTTAAAATATGCTCAAGATAAAATAAATGTTTTTTTTTCATATTAGTGGGGGTGCCCAGCCTTGCTAGGTTGTAAAATACACTTAAATATGTTTTAATTTATGCAGATTTCGTATTTATTATTACAGAGCCAATTATACACAGTAGAACGATAAAATTGTTGCCCTAGAAAAGACGACATGATTTCATTTCCATTTGATGAAAACTGGTTTTCTTTTTTTGTTGCAGACCATCTACTAGTTGGCTAGTTGTGTCCAAATATCAAGAGTGATATGAGCTTTGTATCATGTCTGACACAACACCAAAGCCAGTCTGATCAGCGCCATCCACTGAGTATTCGCTGAGCTCCCACTGTTGCTTGTGGAAAAGGTGTGTTCCAGGCGGTGATTGAGGCTGAAGGCAGCTACCTTACTACATAATCAAGTTACTTGAATTGATTTTTTCAATAAAAGTTTTAAAATAAAGCTGTAGTGTTGTTTTCTTTAAGGCGAAAAATTTATCGTTCTACCCTGTATTATACCTAATATATAGTTTATATATATATACTGGTTTCAAATGATTTTAAAAAAAAATATGGTACCTAATATATCGTACTGGTTTCAAATGATTTTAAAAAAATATATTATACCTAATATATAGTACTGGTTTCAAATGATTTAAAAAATATATTATACCTAATATATAGTACTGGTTTCAAATGATTTAAAAAATATATTATACCTAATATATAGTACTGGTTTCAAATGATTTAAAAAAATATATTATACCTAATATATAGTACTGGTTACAAATGATTTTAAAAAAATATATTATACCTAATAGATAGTACTGGTTTCAAATGATTTAAAAAATATATTATACCTAATATATAGTACTGGTTTCAAATAATTAAAAAAAAATATATTATACCTAATATATAGTTT
This sequence comes from Euprymna scolopes, assembly GCF_053919585.1. Classification (NCBI taxonomy): domain Eukaryota; kingdom Metazoa; phylum Mollusca; class Cephalopoda; order Sepiida; family Sepiolidae; genus Euprymna; species Euprymna scolopes. Next base: position 162,050,560 of record NC_136487.1, on the reverse strand, counting down.
ATATATATATATACTGGTTTCAAATGATTTTAAAAGAATGACATGGGTGCCATCAGTTAGAATCAAAACCAAAAACATTTAGTTGTGTTCATTTGAACTATCGAGAGAGAGATAAGATAGATTTAAAATTAAACCACTTCAAGCTATGAATGAATTTGCATATGTACAAAAGTATTAGAAATATGTAGGCAAATTGAAATGAACATTTTACATTTCAGCTGACATCTTTCTATACACGTTATTCATCCATCCAAACAAAGATTTTACTTGTTATAAACCATCCTTGGAGTATAATTATTAGTTCCTGTTAGTTTCAGTGTTATGTGACGATTAGTTTAGGAGTTTATCTGTTAAATATTTTCACACAGCCACACACATGCATCTACTGTTTTATTTATAAATTGGAAATCAATGCAAATAAAAAAAAGGACGATGCCTGAAATTGGACATTTGAATGATTCTTATCCATCTTTTCCAAAGAAAAAAAAAACAAAAACAGAAGAAATCAAATGTGATTTACTTGTTAAAAATAAAAACTGAGACAGATGAACCATAATGAAGTTTCTTTTCTTATTTTTTATTATTGTTATTTCACCCTAAACAAAGCACAAAGCTACTTAGTTGTGATGGGGACTACTATTTGGGACCGGATTTGCAGGGATAGTATTTAGGGGGTTGGTCAGCGAGATGTCTGTTTACATTGCACTTGAATTTCCGCGTGTCATTGCACTTATTTAGGAAAACAAAATAAAAAATCCTTATGATGTACCTACTTGTCACGGCATGAAGATGTTATATTCCAAAACTGAAGAAAATTGATCAAGTAGTTTATTTTTATTTAAGAAAATAAAATTTGTGATATTCATCAAAGAAGCAAGTGCCCACACATTTGTGCCTTGTATGGCTATACAAATGATAAATAAATAATCAGCACTCCTCTTGAAAGTGTCCTTATGTCTGTCTGTCCTGTGGCCTCAGAAGAAAAAAAAAATCAAAGAGATCTAAGATGGCATTCATGATCTTTTAAAGCCCTCGATCTCGCACAGTTCTTGCATGGTCACATGACACACGCGATTTGGGGTTGGATATCTGTGAGGAAGAAGGCACCCTATGATGGAGATGTGGCAGTGGGATTCCAGGCATCCCTGATGTTATTACATGGCAGACCGTTTTTTCCTTGTGTGGGAAACTTGTTGGTCACTTACCAGTCTGTGGTTGGCGCCGTGCAGCTGTAGGTGTGATTAAATGTAGAGCGAATTTGGTTCCTTCAGGTTGAGATGATGAACCTGATAATGCTCTCCGAACTAATGATAACGGAAACTCTGGAGAGAGTGAATGTAAGTGAGAGAGTGAATGGCAATCAAAAAAATTGCACAGATTCTCTCTGTGTCTACCACTGGGTGTCCGACACACTTTCAGGATGAGCAAGAATCTGTACTAAAGTGGCCAGTGAAATATTGATCTGGCGAAGACAAGACATGCTGAAGAGTCTGGTCTCTGAGCACAGGCTATCGATGAGTGTAATGCTGGTAGCATTACACTGTAATCGTGCTGACCAATTAACTCGTATACCTCACAAATGGTATTGTAACATGATCGTCTTGAGGGAGCGATTTGCTCCCCATTAGGGAGGTTGGGACCCCCCCTGGGACCTAAGGAAGACTGGGCAGATATGCTAAGATTGTCTGTGGAATGTAAATTGAATCCCGGAAAACGGCGGGTATCAAAAGTGATATGCTTATACTTGAAATAAAGCAGATATTTTATTGTTGAAACCAGACGTGTGTTTTGTTGTTTGAGAATGAGGAAACCGAAAATGTCAGAACAATGTGGAGGTGAAGGCAGACCTATCTTGGGGTCGAGGACACCTGTTTCAGATAAGGGCTTTCTGAATGACAGGGTTGACCTCTTGGGGTCGTGTGAAAATGATTTCATTTTTGGTCTCAGATTGCAAAACTCTGGTCATATTGCTGAATTGAACACACGCAATTCAGGTTTGGAATTCCCCAAGAAACATTTTGAACGCTGATTGGTTGAATGTGTGACCCCTCTAAAAAAAGCCAATACCCACTCGAAATTAACAGATTTGCGCTGAATCTCGAGAAGAAATAAGCTCCCAAAACAAACGCCCTATGCCTCCTCTCCATCCATCCTGACTAGCCATCCAGTGACGAAGAAAGAGATTTCTGAAACTTACATAGTTTTGGTAACTGAATGTTGCATGGATGTAAAAATCTGTAACTTTTATGGAATTAACTTTTGGTAGCTAGAACCCCTGATTTTGTCTTTTCTTTCCGGTGCATGCAAAGCTTTGTTTTTACTTTTCAGCAGAATTCAATACAGAGGCGTTGAGAATTCATGTGGAGGTCTCCCAGTAGACGATTATGAGCCACAGTTCCGATGAGTCAGAGGCCAATTGCTGACCTGAGCACGGGAGACCAGACACAGTATGAAGCCGTGAAAATGGGTGTGAAGCACACTGTTCAATCCTGTGCAGTTGCAATTGGCGTGATGAGTCCATGCTATATATATATATATATATATATATATATATATATATATATACATATATATATATATATACATATATATATATATATACATATATATATACATATATATATAAATATATACATATATATACATATATATAAATATATACATTTAAATATATACATATATATGAATATATACATATAGATATATATATATATATGTATAAATATATACATATATATATATATATAAATATATATATATAAATACATACATATATATATATATATAAATACATACATACTAGGGTTGGATCAAATACAATTGTATTTAAATACAATTTTAATGTAATTGTATTTGTATTTTTAGATTTAGGAATAAATGTATTTGTATCTGCATTTGTATTTTTAGACTTAGGAGTAAAAGTATTTGTATTTGTATTTGTATTTCTGGTAACCTAAACGAAAGTATTTGCATTTCAATTGTTAAAAGTCAGTATTTGATCCAACCCTGTTCACATACATGTTGCGTACGTGTACCAGTCTACCAGCCCTGTCCACTTCCAGTCACACACGCTGCTGCTAGTTGAGTGACGATAAGCCTGTGAGTCAAGTAGCTTCAATTTAGGGTTGCCAGCTTGGCTTTTTTAAGGCCAAATTTCGCGAATTTGTCTTTTTTTGAAGCAGTTTGGTTTTCAAAATTTTTTTTTTTTTTTTTTTCAAATTTATGCTTCAAATTTGGCCTTTTTCGCAGTGTCAGATGCAGCGCAATTGCAACTGTGATACACAAGTGCTGTAGTATTGTAGCTGCAATACGGCGATCTACTGTGGCAGCACCGTTCTTGGAAAATATTGGGATTTCACTGCAGGCTGCTAATGCTACTAGATGGAACTCTCAACTGACTATGCTTAAGTCAGTTCTCAAAGATGTCAATGGCGTCAACTCAGCTATTTGTCTCCTAGGATCGTGCAAGAACATACGAGAATTGAACGTAGTGGAAATAGCAATGCTAAAAGAAGTGGTGCAAATTTTGGACCCATTCCAAGAGGCAATGTCGCAAGTGGAAGGAGAAAACATGGTGACACTTTCTTGCGTTGCACCAGTTGTATTTGGCCTTGAACACAGCCTCAAACTATTCATGGAAAGTAAACCAACCTACTGCTTAAACTTGGCTAATGCACTACAGTCTTCTATCAAAAAGAGATTGCATCCGTTTCTTGATAGGACTGATGTCATTGCTGCAGCTGTCATGGACCCCAGGTTTAAGCTGTCATGGCTGTCATGTGAAAAAATGAAAAATAAAAATATTTCGAAGATTGTGGACCCAATTATTTCGCAGTCAACTCAGTTGTCTTTAAAGAACACAGTTCAAGAGAGGAAGTTTTTCATGACCGTGAACACAAATCAAGACGAGGCTGACATGAATGCAAAACGCCCTCGTCTTTTTGCCTACATGCCACCAGCTGGGAAGCTAAATGTAAGTCCATCAATAAGCGACACTACAGCGGTAAAGGCAGAACTCGATTCCTACTTAGAAGAATGTGTTCTGGCTTTTGACGTCAACCCACTGAGGTACTGGCGGGAAAACAAGAGCTTCAAGATTTTGAAGCCTTTCGCCAGAAATATTCTAGGGTGCTGTGCAACATCGGCACCATCTGAAAGAGTTTTCAGCAAGGGTGGTAATTTTTATACCCCAGAGCGAGCCAAACTTGGCCCGGAAACTTTCAGAGCTCTAATGATGATAAAATGCAATGAGGACATGATATAGAGTGTAATGTAGATGTCAAATTTGGAAGGAAATATTTCTTTTTTTTTCTTCTTTTCTTCGCATATTTTCAGATTGTTTAAATCAGTTATTGTATTTTTATTTGTATTTTGAGATTGAGGAATAAAAGTATTTGTATTTGTATTTTTAGCGTTAGTATTTTATTTGTATTTGTATTTTTAGAGTTAGGAATAAAAGTATTTGTATTTGTATTTCTGGTAACCTTAACGAAAGTATTTGTATTTGTATTTCAATTGTTAAAAGTCAGTATTTGATCCAACCCTGATACATACATATATATATAAATACATACATACATATATATATATAAATACATACATATATATATATATATATAAACATATATATATATATATAAATATATACATATATACAGTTGTGCGCAAAAATATTCGACCCCTGTCTAAATTTTCTTGTTTCGTTGAATCTATACTTCAAAAATCTTCATAACGCCTTTTAACGGCTAATTATGAATCAATTGTATATTTTTCAACAATAAATGAGGAAAAGTAATTCGAGATTAATAATATATATCAATTTATTTACAAAAAGTATAAATATGGATGTTGCAAAAATATTCGACCCCTTTAATTTAAAGTTTAAATAAAAGCGTCATTAAGTTTATTATTTTAGTCTGACCTTGTATTTATTTCCTATAAATAATATTTATGACTCTACTGAATCTAAAATCAGTTCAAATTGAACTTCAATGCCATATTGAATGATTGAATAATTGTTTCAAGTAAAAAACAATTTTTTTCAACGTCAACAAATCTGCAACTATGACAAAGAACAAAGAGTACTCTGAAGACATTAAAAAGAAAGTAATCGATGCCTACCAGTCTGGAGAAGGTTATAAAAAAAATTCCAAACGTTTTTCTATACCACGGTCGACTATTATGTCCATTATCAAAAAATGGAAAGTAA